>NC_083282.1:87891124-88176124 GCF_963506605.1 Zootoca vivipara | reverse complement strand
CCTTCAGCTCCTTGCAGGATAGGGCCCTTGAACTTCCCATGTGCTAAATTGGCTGGTGAGTGCCCTAGCAATTAAAATGTCATTCCTCACCCATTATGTGTAAAGACCCCCTTTCCCCACAAGAATTTCTTCCGAGAGGCACAAAGGACTGTTCTCGTGTGTATTTCCCCCCCCCCCCCGCTTTCTTTTATTTAGTGCCAGGGAAGGAGGGAGGGAGGGGGGGTTGGGGACTGTGGTTCTTTTTATTGTCCTTCATTAACACTTTCCAATTTGGGAGGGGAAGAGGGATGGGGATTATAACTGTTTCAATGCATGACATCATAATAAGTTCCTGTCCCAGGAAACAAAAGTCTCTGGGAGACAGCTACGAGACAAGTCCTATTTATGATGTCACTGAGAAGACAGTAGTGGAAATAAAGAATGGGGGGAGGAGGAGGACTGGAGGGGGGGATAAGAATAAACATCTGTATATTGAGGATAACAATAACATTTGTTCCATCTTTTGTATTTCTCTGAGTCCCGCTAAATTGTGTGCCTTGCATGAAAGAAAAACAGGTTTTGTGTGTATGCAGGTGTAATAATAGTAAAAGTAAAGTTTGGGATTCCTTCTTAAAGTTAGCTTCTGTTATGCTGTGTGTGTAAGGAAGGGAGAGAGAAATGTGGGTCTCTTTAGGTATCTGTTGAAGCCACTCCTGTATGAAGCACATTTGTACTAAACGTATTTATTTAAAGAATTTTGATTCCAATCTTTGGCCAAAAAAGGCTCCCAATGCAGCTTAAGGATCTGTTGTTGTTGTTGTTGTTGTTGTTGTTGTTGTTGTTGTTGTTGTTGTTGTTGTTTCCAACCTCCACGCTGTCTGCTCTCCCTTCAGGAGAGACATTTACTTGAATTGTTCTCTCTGTGGCGTTCAGAGGGACGACTCCATTTACATCAATGGAAATTGCAACCCAATACCTTCCACAAAACCCCAGGTTACAACGCTCACATGTTAGTTACCAGAGAACAGCAATCAGTTTAACTAACATCTTTAACTCAGCAAGAGCTCAGGGTCCTTTAGGGGGGGGGGACCTCTTATGGAAAAAGCCCAGTGTTAGCAATATATATTTAGCCATTTTTCCATTTAAAACCTCCGTTAATACACAAATACACATACAGTGGTACCTCGGTTTATGAACACAATTGGTTCCGGAAGTCTGTTCATAAACTGAAGCGTTCATAAACTGAAGCAAACTTTCCCATTGAAAGTAATGGAAAGTGGATTAATCTGTTCCAGACAGTCCGTGGAGTACTTAAACTGAAGCGTTCATAAACTGAAGCGAACTTTCCCATTGAAAGTAATGGAAAGTGGATTAATCCATTCCAGACGGGTCTGCAGAGTACTTAAACTGAAACGTTCATAAACTGAAGCATGGGTGTAATTGGTTCCGGAAGTCTGTTCATAAACTGAAGCGTTCATAAACCGAAAATTCATAAACTGAGGTAAACCGAAAACCGAAAATTCATAAACTGGACAGCACATGGAAGAATCCCGACCAAGCCTATGAAGAGGCGTGTAGTGGTGATAGGGGATTCCCTACTGAGGGGTACAGAAGCAGTGATCTGTGGGCCTGACAAGATGTCTCGAGAGGTGTGCTGTCTACCCGGGGCCAAGATCAAAGATGTAACAGAACGGCTGCAAGGAATCATAAAACCCACCAACAAATACCCCTTCCTTTTTGTGCATGTGGGAACCAATGACACTGCAAGCCATAGCCTACAGAAGATCAAAAGTGATTATGAGGCTCTGGGCAGGAAGTTGAAGCAATTAAATGCACAAATTGTCATCTCATCTGTCCTCCCAGTTGAACGACATGGCCCAGGGAGAGAGAGAAAAATAGGGGAAGTGAACAACTGGCTTCGCAAATGGTGCAAACAGGAATGGTTTGGATTCTTAGATCACGGTCTGCAGTTTCTTGAAGATGGACTTCTGGCAAGTGATGGGCTGCACCTCACAAAAGTTGGGAGGAATGTTTTTGCCATGAAACTTAAAAACCTCATCAGGAGGGCTTTAAACTAACTTATGTGGGGGAGGGAGACAGTAGTCCTGAAGATAGGAGTCTATCAAGTTCTGAAGATGATCATCCAAATGTCAATGACCAAATGGAGCAAAAAGCATGCAGACCTAGTGGTGGGAGGAAGATATCCTTAAATAAGAGACATGGGGGAATGATCAATGGTCTTCAATGTCTGTATACTAATGCACAGAGCATGGGAAATAAACAAGATGAACTTGAGCTCTTGGTACAGCAAACTAAATACGACATAATAGGCATCACTGAAACCTGGTGGGATGAGTCTCATGACTGGAATGTAATAATAGAGGGATGCAATCTATTTCAGAGAAATAGACCAAACAGGAAAGGAGGAGGAGTAGCGTTATATGTCAGGGATGTGTATACCTGTGCAAATGGCTTTAGATACCTATCAGGTCCATAAATTACCATATAGCATATGTTTAGGGAAGTTTTTAATGTTTGATGCTGTACTGTTTTTAATACTCGGTTGGAAGCCGCCCAGAGTGGCTGGGGAAACCCAGCCAGATGGGCGGGGTATAAATAATAAACTATTATTATTATTATTATTATTATTATTATTATTATTATTATTATTATTATTATATTCAACAGAATAAAACAACAACAATTTGTTGTTGACAAAGGACAGCTGGACATATCAAGGGCCCCATTAACTTCAGTAGCTTAGGGCCTCATCAAACCTCAATCTGGCCCTGCATACACCCCCCCCCAAAAAAACCAACCCTTAACTGTTTTTGAACCAAATACCCCTGAGTTTGTGGATCCATAGTTGAAACTGCTAACATATTGTGCCAGATGGTGCCTATCTAACAAGCATAGCCTTGCTGGGCGGTACCATTGATCAACAATCTGCCTTGCTAAGGTAGGGTTCTGAGGGTTTTCTTTCCCTCTGAACTTATCGAGGCCAAATGACTGGGCAATTGCTCTGAGCTACTCTGGGGCTATGGATCTTATATGCATCCCTGCAACAGTCTGAAGAGACCGGGAGCTATTTCAATTTCAGATCGTTTCGCAGCTGCGAAGTGTAATCGCAGGGATAATAAACTCGACGCTGTGCCATCCATTAGAAAAGAACCTCGGACGCCTCTCTGCTTTGCCTTCTGTTCCAGGCATTAGGCAACAGCTGAAAACGTTCAGACGCTCTCCGTGAAGGCACCTTAGATTGTGCTGCAACAGCACATATGTGGAGCTGTAGAATAGCCAGCTTATACAGCCAGCAGGGGCAAGGGATAAAACTCCCCCGGCCCAAGATTTTAGCATATCACACTGCATGTGGAACATAGGATGCTTGCATTATGTAAGACAACTGGTCTATCTAGCTGAGTATTGCCTGCACTGACTGGCAGCAGCTCTCCGGGGTTTCAGGCAGAAAATCTTTGGCAGCTGTAGCTGCAGATACAAAGGACATGCAAAGCATAGAATTGTAGAGTTGGAAGAGACCACAAGGGCCATCCAGTCCAACCCCCTGCCGAGCAGGAAACACCATCACAGCATTCTTGACATATGCCTGTCAAGCCTTTGCTTAAAGACCGCCAAAGAAGGAGACTCTACCACACTCCTTGGTAGCAAATTCCACTGCCGAACAGCTCTTACTGTCAGGAAGTTCTTTCTAATGTTTAGGTGGAATCTTTGATGGTGTTTCCTGCTTGGCAGGGGGTTGGACTGGATGGCCCTTGTGGTCTCTTCCAACTCTATGATTCTATGATTCTTTCTTGTAGTTTGAATCCATTGCTCTGTGTCCGCTTCTATGGAGCAGCAGGTGCTCTGTCACCAAGCTATAGCCCTACAAATATCTCAAAGTATCAGAGTGGTGCACAACAATATGTACACAAT
Source organism: Zootoca vivipara (assembly GCF_963506605.1). Classification (NCBI taxonomy): domain Eukaryota; kingdom Metazoa; phylum Chordata; class Lepidosauria; order Squamata; family Lacertidae; genus Zootoca; species Zootoca vivipara. The sequence continues at coordinate 88,172,215 of NC_083282.1, read as the reverse complement.
AATGATTTGGAAGGGGAACACCCCCTAAACCCTAGAAATTAAGAAATGGTAGGATTTTGATGATTTGGGATGTGAAGGGGAAATACCAGCTGCAGAGAAATTCCTGTGCTAGCCTATGCAAAATGACCTGAGCCAAGCTAGGGCCATTAAGAAACCATACAGGGCCATTGAGAGCAATGCAGGAGAACTGCCCTTCTCTCTGCCCTGCGGTGTGAACAGAGATTGAGGATTTAGAAGCTTGCCCAGAGTAACTGGGTGACAGTAAAAGAGAGTCTTGGTTGCTGAGGAGAAGAAGAAGGGGAGAAAGATGGGGATCCATCTTGGGCAGGCTGGCTGCAGGTGGGCTGCAGAGATGCCTTGGACTCCATGTTGTGGAGTACAAGGCCCTCTTGAAAGATCTCCCCATCCTGTAAGATCTGGACTCCCTCCATGCAGGCTGAAGGTGTAAATAGGTGACTAAACCATATTTCTTAAAAGTTATGACATTCTCCGCTATGCCTCAATTTTTCAAAGAACCAGAGACTCTGGGTGAGTGCCTGGAACCCCAGTTTTGCATCAGAAAAATGCAACACAATGAAAGCTTTGAATAACTGTATAACTACAGTGGAAATAGTGAACTTCGGCAATAAATAAAAGCATTATTGGGTTTTTATTGTTTCTGCTTCATTCTAACCGACGGCATTGTAATTCTAGCTTTGATGTAATTTCATCCTTTTGTTCTAACAAAAGTTAGAATGCTATGATTGAATCGACCAAATGGTGTTATCTTATTGGATGTTTACTCATAAGAAGCCCCACCAAGTCCAAAGACACTTGCCCCCTAAGGCTACACTCTTATACAGTGGAACCTCGGTTGTCGAACGTAATCCGTTCCAGAAGACCGTTCAACTTCCAAAATGTTTCGACGACCGAGGAACAATTGCCAGTTGGCAAAATCCAAGGGAAAAATGGAGAAAAGCGCCTCAGAGGCTGTTCAATTTCCAAGGCACGTTCAAAAATGAAACATTCACTTCCAGGTTGTTGGCATTTGGGTTCCAAATTGTTCGGCTTCCGAAGCGTTTGACAACCGAGGTCCCACTGTACACCCTTTCCTATGGGAGTAAGTCCCATTGAACTCCTTGGGACTTACTCCTGAGTAGACGTCCCTAGGATGACACTGTAAACATTAAGCTAAGGAGGGTCAATGATAATCTCTAAACAGGACAATTTGCACATGGATCTCTCATGTCTGGTTTCCTTTTTGAGCAAAGCAAGAACAGCATTTTTAAAAGCATGTTACTAAATTAATGAAGCATGTTACTAAATTAATGAAGGAGGAGACTCTTGAGAGTCCCATGGACTGCAAGAAGAGCAAACCTATCCATTCTGAAGGAAATCAGCCCTGAGTAATCACTGGAAGGACAGATCCTGAAGCTGAGGCTCCAATACTTTGGCCACCTCATGAGAAGAGAAGACTCCCTGGAAAAGACCCTGATGTTGGGAAAGATTGAGGGCACTAGGAGAAGGAGACGACAGAGGACGAGATGGTTGGACAGTGTTCTCGAAGCTACGGACATGAGTTTGACCAAACTGCGGGAGGCAGTGGAAGACAGGAGTGCCTGGCGTGCTCTGGTCCATGGGGTCACGAAGAGTCGGACACGACTAAACGACTAAACAACAACAATTTTTTTTTAAAAAAAATCCTTCAGTAGCACCTTAAAGACCAACTGAGTTTTTATTTTGATATGAGCTTCTGTGTGCATGCACACAAAGTATCTGACGAAGTATCTGACACGAAGTATCTGACGAGGTGTGCATGCACATGAAAGCTCGTACCAAAATAAAAACTTAGTTGGTCTTTAAGGTGCTACTGAAGGAATTTTTTTATTTTGCTTCAACTCAGACCAACACGGCTACCTACCTGTAAGAACAACAAATTAATGAAACACAGGGTTTCATTATGTCCTCTTATACAACACAGGTTAAAAGAACCTAAAGATATTGCTTCCAAACTAGGGATGGCAGAAAAATTGGATCCAATTCACATCTAAAAGCAAACCTACCTAATGCAAGCCTTTCTACAAGAATTTTGGAACCTAAACACAGCTGACTCGCAAAATTCACACTTTTCATAATTTTTGCAGTGTGATTCTCCAGCCATGTGTCCAAAAATACATTCTCAGGGATAAAGTGTGCGTAGAAATGTATATATATTAGTGAAAAATAGCACACACAGATGCATTATACAAGGGGGAAATTGCTTTGCGAAAGTGTGTTTTAGGAGACATTTTCACTCAAATGCTGATGAATTTTCACGAGGTGTTCAAAAAATAGATTCACAAACTAATGTGGACAACTGAACTTAAGACTAGAAAAATGAGAAGCTGAAAGGAACCAGAACTGACCAATTCACCCATCCCTACTTAGAAAAGCCATGTGTGAGAGTTTAGCTGGTTTGCTCAAATTATGTAGAACTTGAAGTTTGTGATTTTAAATATTGAAGTTTTTTATTTTTTATTTTCTTAGGAACAAAGCATATACATGCCAAAAACAAGCAACCAAAAATATTGCCTTTCTAAAGCTTCCACAAAGGGAGAAGCCCTGAAGGTTTATGTGCCTCCGAAGGTTCCGTTTTCTGAGGTAAAACTGCGAGGAACTTTTTCTGAAGCAAGCTATTAATGGACAAAAGATTTCTGAGGTACTTTGGCAGACCCTGAACAATTTGATACAGGTAAAGAAAGGTTATTAGAGTTTTATTTTATGTCTCTCTCTGCGTTCTTGTATTCTGCCTTGGGTTTTATGATTCTGTGCCAGGGTTTGCTTGCTGGCATTCAAAGCAAAGAAAGAGAAATGATTCCCGTACTTTGACTTTTCCTCGCTGCTAACAGTAGTTTACATAACCAAGATACGATTTCCATGGACCTCCAATGATCAAATAAGCACTTATTCCCCCTATTACAATGTACAGGTGGTGCTGTGGGTTAAACCACTGAGCCTAGAGCTTGCTGATCAGAAGGTTGGCGGTTCGAATCCCTGTGACGGGGTGAGCTCCCGTTGCTTGGTCCCAGCTCCTGCCAACCTAGCAGTTCGAAAGCATGTCAAAATGCAAGTAAATAGGAACCGCTACAGCGGGAAGGTAAACGGCGTTTCCATGTGCTGCTCTGGTTTTCCAGAAGCGGCTTTGTCATGCTGGCCACATGACCTGGAAGCTGTACACCGGCTCCCTCGGCCAATAATGCGAGATGAGCGCGCAACCCCAGAGTCGGTCACGACTGGACCTAATGGTCAGGGGTCCCTTTACCTCTACCTTACACACACTTTAATTGTCCAGTAACACCTTAGAGATCAACTAAGTTTGTTCTGGGTATAAGCTTTTGTGTGCATGCACTGAAGACTACTTTTAGAAGACATCTGAAGGCAGCCCTGTTTAGGGAAGTTTTAAATGTTTGATGTTTTATCATGTTCTTAATATTCTTTTGGGAGCCACCCAGAGTGGCTGGGGAAACCCAGCCAGATGGGCGGGGTATAAATATGTTGTTGTTGTTGTTGTTGTTGTTGTTGTTGTTGTTGTACGGGAACCACATGTAAGGTGAAGAGGACAGTTTCTATCACAGACTGGGCATGAAGACATAGAATCATAGAATCATAGAATCATAGAGTTGGAAGAGACCACAAGAGCCATCCAGTCCAACCCCCTGCCGAGCAGGAAACACCATCAAAGCATTCTTGACATATGCCTGTCAAGCCTCTGCTTAAAGACCTCCAAAGAAGGAGACTTCACCACACTTCTTGGCAGCAAATTCCACTGTCGAACAGCTCTTACTGTCAGGAAGTTCTTCCTAATGTTTAGGTGGAATCTTCTTTCTTGTAGTGGGACTCAGTTCTCAGGAGTAGGGTGTATCAAAGCTGGTATCAGCTCAGGTTGCCCCATCCTGTTTCACCGCCTGAGGCAAAACAAGAAGGTAGCACCCCACCCTTGTGCCCCCTGCCCCCACCTCTCTGCTAAAGCCTCATTTACCTGGATCATGTGGAGAGAGCAGCTTCCAGCGAGATCTCTTGTGAGCCGGATCCAGCAGGACTCTTCTTACATTCTTATTTTGCCACGATCTTTTCTTTCCTAGGTTTCTTTCCCCCCCTCTCCTGAAATAATGCCAAATTATCACAATGCTGGCAACATTGATTTCTTTTCCATTTTTTTGCAACTTCTCAATGGACGTGGAGGCTTGACTCTAGCCAGGCTTAACTTTTTCTAACAGGGAGGGGGCCGAACACTGGTAAATATGTTGTTACTGATTTAAAAATCTATTTGTTCAGTAATTTCGGCTGGAGCCGTCATTATCTTGCCAAGGCAGCTGTTGGAATATTAACTAGGCACAGCAGTAACAAGTGGAATATAATTAGCCCTCCTTGTTCCAGTGAATTTTTCAGATATAACTGGGAACAATTTGCAATGAATCTCCACACGGTTGTAATTAACTTAACGAATGTGCCACGCATACCGTACGGCGCTGCCAAGTGCCACAGGAAATCACAAAGGTTTTCTGCTGATGGGGCAAAGCTATTTCTTAATTTTGACCTGATATCACACACCAGGGATATGATATCTTCCCTTTGTTTTAGCAAAGGCCAGCTCCTGTTAGAGATTTTATACGTAGCACTTAAGAAATGATGACAGCTAGAACTGTAAAGGTGTTCCTATTAGAGTGGATGCTCGGATTGCGAACGTGATACGCCCGCAAGCTGCAGCATTCACAACCCACAGTGCCGGGTCTGCACATGCGGGTCGCGATTTGGCACTTCTGCGCATGCGCAAAGTGTGATTTAGTGCTTCTGCGCATGTGCGCATGCCAAAACCCAGAAGTAACCCATTCCGGTTTGGCACGGTGCGCAACCCGAAAACACTCAACCCGAAGCATCTGTAACCCGAGGTATGACTGTATTGTATACCGACACACAGACAACGACTTTCTGGAACAAGTGGGGCTGCTCTCGTTCTCTTACAATTAGAGATCTTTCTTTCGTTCTTTTTCTCCTTCATTGATTCCCTCCCCCCCAGCCCACAGCACAAAGACCATGAAAGACTTGTGCCTTCCAGGCAAGTTTAGAAGATTGCTTCTGAGCACTCTGCTACAATCTGCAAAAGCAAGCAATGAGGGTTAGGCCTGGGGTTGCCAACTGACCAGAAATAAGTCTGCAGAGTCTGCTCTTGTGCCTTGCATAGCAGATTGGAACACAACGCCTTGGTACACAAACAACTTGGAACCCAAACACTGTGAACCCGGAAGGAAGTGTTCCAGGTTGCGAACTTTTCTCGGAAGCTGAACGTGCTCAGTTTTGAGTGTTACGCTGAGGTCTGTATGTCTTTGTGTTTCTGTGGCTCTTTTTTTGTTTTGTTTTTATGACTGTTGGAACCCAGTTCAGCTACTGATTGATTGATTGATTGTGTGACTGCAGTGCATTGTTTATTTCTTTCATTTTATGGATCAATGTTCTTGTTAGGTAGTAAAATTCATGTCAAATTGCTGTTTTAGGGGTTGTTTTTAAAAGTCTAGAACAGATTAATCCGTTTTGCATGACTTTCTATGGGAAAGCACGCCTTGGTTTTGGAACGCTTTGGTTTTGGAACGGACTTCCGGAACGGATTAAGTTTGAGAACCAAGGTACCGCTGTATAGGCATTGGCAAATGGCATTATCACCTGCAAAACATAAAAAAACAAAACATTACAGCTGCTCGAGATGCTGTTAAAGGCAATGATACAGGGGTCGTTTGAAAAGCTGGCAACCACAACCAAGCTAAAAATAGAGATCTCTGTGTGTGAAGGAAGGAATTGTGTCATCAGAAGCATGGCAGCGCTCTCAAGTCTAAAAGAGGACAGAAATGCAATACCCCTCATCATAGTGGGAAAGAATGGTTGACGGGCAACTTTAAGGCCCCTATTCTCCCTTCAACTGGCCTTCAACTGGACAGCCCTTCAAAAGTCAACACCTTTAAACAGAGGACTGTCCTCTGTACAGTAGGACACCTGGCCACCCTAGAGCTCAACCATCCTCTCCCCCTCCCCCCTAAAAAAGGTCTCTCTTAATTCAGTCCTTCGGTCATGTGTAAGCTTTGCATGGCAATGCAGCCAACGAGATCAAAAGGAAAGGAGAAGAAGAAATCAATTGGGGCTGCCTCGTCCTGGAGGCAAAGATAAAATGATGTCAACCAAAAGTGTCATCGGAGCGTAAGATGCCGTCCTGGGGGAGGAGCAGGGAAATTTATGAAGCCGTGCTTTCGAAAGCCCCCGCTCTTGACATGTAATCCCTTGAACGTGAGAGGGAGAGGAGGGAGAAGGGTGGGGTGCCTGCTCCCTTTCCTATTACTTCATGTTTTATCATCTTTTCCCATTAAGAAACAACGCACGCGGCCATTCATCCCCCTCGGCACGCTACAGCCAGACTGTTTGCTGTAGTGATAGATGAAAAATTCATTTCCTTTCCCCCCCACCCACCGCCCTCCTTCAGAGGATGCTTAAACATTCAAAGCAGGCCTGTGGCTGACTGCCGTGTAACCGGGTTAATAGTCTTGCTCTGCATTGCATGTCTCGGGCTGCAGATTTATTCATTTCTTTATACATATTTATTTCATTTTAATTTTCGAGCTGGTGTCTGTTAAAGAAAATTCCGGGTTGAGAGACTACTCAACAGCCCAGCTCGCCGGGGTCCAAGTCCCCCCGCGGGTCCATCCAGTCAGTAAAAGAAGGAATTTCCAGCCAAGCAATTTGGAGCTAAACGGCAGTCAGTAGACTTAGAACCTTTATTGCTGCGCAACAGGTTCCAACAGCAGCGAACGAACCCAGACCATGGGGCGACATTGGCTTTTAAAACTTCCCACCATATCCCAGAATACAATTCGTACAGCATCATTGCTACATCATTGCTACATCACTGACATACTGTCAGGGTTGACGGGCTTCCTCTCTTCACCACGAGACTTTTCTGGCGTTTTTCTGGCTTTATTTACAGTATTTACAACAAGTCATTAGCACGTAATAATCACTCATCAGAGTCACTCAGTTCAGATCTCTGCTGCAGCCTGCGCTGGCTCTTCCAACAACCCAAAAAATGAGGAAGCCTTTCAGCCCTCCTCTTTTCTGCTGGGGCAAACCACCACCACCCCAATTCTGAGCTTGAGCTTAACCCTTGCTGTTCCTGTGAACTTCCTGGCTCTCTTGCCTCTAGACTTACTCTGACAGCTCTCCCCTCATCATCTCCTTCCTCCTGGTCCTCCGTTGGGGAACTGGAAACTGCTGGCTCATCCCTGACACATGTCACAAAAGTATAAGGTCCCTCAGACCTTGTGGGGGGGGCTGGACTATACCTTGGGGGGGTGAATGAATTCCTATGCCCCACAAATAACCCAGAGATGCATTTTAAATAAAAGGGCACATTCTACTCATGTAAAAACACACTGATTCCCGGACCACCCACCCACGGGCCAGATTTAGAAGGCAATTGGGCCAGATCTGGCCCCCGGGCCTTAGTTTCCCTACCCATGGATTAGGCTTTCCTTAGCCGACAATCAGCTCAGCAATTGTGACCTCTGGGCACTTCCTGGAGTCCCTTTTTCAAGGGCAAAATAGCATTGGAATGGAGGGAACTGGCAAAGGAGTTGATTTTAGCCTTTTATTAGAGGGATTATATGCTGCGGCCGTGCAGGGGCTGTAGCGGGTCCGGAGCTCATCATCTTGCCCGTGGGTGTGGGTCAGGTGGGAGGGTGGAATGGAAAGAGGCTTCTGCTTATGTGCCCCCCCCTCCTTTCTGTAACAGCACCAAAGACAGGATACATGTGGCTATATAAAAACATTTTTTAAAAAAAAATAAGAAGGGCTGTGCTGGACCAGTCCAAAGGCCCATCTATTTTCTTCTGTGAACCGCACTGCAATCTCTTCGTGAAGAGCAGTATATAAATTTAATTAATAATATTTAATGATGATGATAATAATAATAATAATAGTCCGGCTTCTCATGGAAGTGTGTGTGAAACCTACAAGCAGGACAAGAGCACAAGAACACTCCACCTCACTCAGCTCACTCCTGAAAATCTAAATCCTATGGTAGACTCATGTGGGAACAAGTGGCTCATGAAGCTACCATCTTGTTTTTCCAAGAAGAATGTGGCCATTCGAGCCAAGGAGCCTTCGCCAGCTGTAGTCCTTTGAGGGGAATGGGGGGGTCCTTCTCTTAGCCCCCTTACCAAATTATGCTTCCAAGGAATCTTTGAAGGGAACCCTGACTGTTTAAAGTGGTATGATATTATTTCAATATGATATTGTTTGATATTATTTCAAATGAATAATGCAGGTGTGGTCTTTGAATTTTTTCAGACGCTAGGTAAAAACCCATCTTTTCAGTATTTTTTTTAGCAGCTAATTGGTTAAGTGAATTCTCTTAAAGTAAATTAAAATTATTATACATTGTTTATCTGCTGATACTTTTTTGTTTTGTTTCCATTTAAAATCTCTCAAAGCCATTTAACAATAATAACAGCAATACAAACGATTATAACCATTTCCAATATAAATACAATTTCATATCCAACACAGATATAGGCTGGGTTAAAGGCCTTTGTTTAAGAGGCTCGTTGAAAAAGGAAGGTGTTCAACAGGTGCCAGAAATACAGCAGAGATGCCGCCTGACTGATATGCAATGGGAGGGAGTCTCAAAGTGGGGCTGCTCCCACACTAAATGCCCAATTCCTGTGTTGTATAGAACAGACCTCCTAAAGAGATGGCATTTTGGGGAGGTCCTCTCCTGCAAAGAGCAGTGATCAGTTGGGTACATGAGAGGTAAGATGATAAGAAATAGATGTGGTTGTTGTTGTTTAGTCGTTTAGTCATGTCCGACTCTTCGTGACCCCATGGACCAGAGCACGCCAGGCACTCCTGTCTTCCACTGCCTCCCACAGTTTGGTCAGACTCATGTTCGTAGCTTCGAGAACACTGTCCAACCATCTCGTCCTCTGTCGTCCCCTTATCCTAGTGCCCTCCATCTTTCCCAACATCAGGGTCTTTTCCAGGGACTCTTCTCTTCTCATGAGGTGGCCAAAGTATTGGAGCCTCAGCTTCACGATCTGTCCTTCCAGTGAGCACTCAGGGCTGATTTCCTTCAGAATGGATAGGTTTGATTTTATTGCAGTCCATGGGACTCTCAAGAGTCTCCTCCAGCACCATAATTCAAAAGCATCAATTCTTCGGCAATCAGCCTTCTTTATGGTCCAGCTCTCACTTCCATACATCACTACTGGGAAAACCATAGCTTTAACTATACGGACCTTTGTCGGCAAGGTGATGTCTCTGCTTTTTGAGCAATATACTTATGACAGCCTCTTTCCCAGCCTCTGATCCTGAGATACTGTGTGACTCGGCTCTTTTACTTCTGTGACTCATGCTCATCTCCCTGGTCACATGCAGGGGGAGGAAGCTCCAGACCAGTGGAACAGGAAGTTACACTGACTGGATGTCCTCCTGCTTGTGCCCACTCTAGGGAAATAAGGAATGTTGCATTTGACTGTACCAATGGATTACATCCCACAGCATTGTGCATTGTAAATTTCTCTTTGCTGCAAGTCGCTCGGAGACCTTTGGGTGATGACTAATAAGTTGAATAAATCAGCCATTTAACAAAAGTGTCCTATTCATGGTTTAGGAACATTGGGAGCTGACTTATACTGAGTCGGACCATTGGTCCATCTAGCTCAGTACACTGACTGGCAGCGACCCAAGCAGGATTTTTAGGAAGGGGCTGTTCACTTCAGATGCCAGGGACTGATCCTAGAACTTTCTGCATGCCAGGCAAATGCTCTCACTGCGCCACAGCCCTTCCGCTTTTTAATGACACATTTGCATTTTAATGGCAAGTTCGTTAGTACAGCATCTGAGAAGGTGCAGGTTTCATAACTGGGCTGTACCACATAGTGGGTTCCCCCCCACCAAGGAAATGACATATGAAAAGTCTGTGTATTGATTCTCTTTCTTGATCTTTGTAATGATGCACCATAGACTTGTTTTTTAATTCCTTAAAGAGCATCACACTCCACACAGAACGCACCCCGGGTGTGCTTTTTTGCATCAAAGGCAACAAGGGAGATTGCATGTATAAAAACATCTCTGCTGCTCAGACCCATATCTAATAGGGAGGAAAGGTCAGTAACAGAAAGATTCTGCCCCGGTATGGCAGAGGATTCAGAAACTGCCATTAATCACAGGCAGCAGAACAAAGCCTTGCGTCTTCTTAAGCTTGTAAAATTTCAATATGTAATAAAGCTATGATTTTAGCTCGTAAACTCTCAATACGCAATAAATACAAGTAACACCAGCATTTCATTTGCACCAAGTCTTTATTGCCCACCATATATCCAGCACATTTTTACAAGGGTATTCTAGTAATAGAATTTAGCAAATTTAGAGAAAGCGCTGACCTCAGTCACCTGCCTTTGAACATCTACTAAAAGCATGCCTTTTTCAGAGACATTGCTGATCTTTCATAGTAGGAGCTTTAACTTTGTATTTTTGTTAGGGTTGCCTTATTTTGAAGAACAAAAGAGAGGACACATTTGCTGACTTCTATGACTTCTATCTATGGATTGCTATGATGATTCTACCCATGAAAAAGAGGACCTGTCCTGGAAAAAGAGGGCATATGGCGACCCTAGTTGTCCCAAAACTCTGCATGCTGACCTGGTAACACCTTTGGGGAACCGGATCTCCAACCCCATGCCAACACATTGCAATCAACCATGGCAACTTAGTTAAAACACCAGGTGCAGATACAGAGGCAACACACCTCTGAATACTAGACGCAAGGAGAGAGGCCGGGGGGAGGCCATCGTTTTTATTCCCTGATTGCGAGTTCCCAGAAGCATCTGGCTAGCTGTTGGTGAAGCAGAATGCTGAGCTAAATAGTTCCTTGAGCTCTTGCATGACTATTGTTTTGTTAGACTGCATGCATCTTGCTCCCACTTGCAGAGAAAAGAACATACGAAGAGCCAGTTGGATGTGGCCAACGACCCATTGAGTCAGCATCCTGTTCTGACAGTGACCAATGAAAGATGCCTGTGGGAAACCCACAAGCAAGATTCCAGCACAAGAGCCCTCTCTCCTCCTGTGGTTTCCAGCAACTGGTATTCAGAAGCATTAGTGCCTCTGATGGGGCAGGCAGAGCACAGCCATCATGGCTAGTGGCCATTGATAGCATTATCCTCCATCAGTTTGTCTAATCCTCTTTTAAAGCCATCCAAGTTGGTGGTCATCACTGCCTCTTGTGGACGTGAATTCCACAACTGTACTTCACACTGTGTGAAGAAGTACTTTTCTTTTATCTGTCCTGGATGTCTGCAAGTGTACACACATACACACACACACACACACACACACACACACACACAACAAATTCGCAGCAAAATTCATTTGGGTAAATATCGGAGTATTTCCCAGTAGTGATGTATGGAAGTGAGAGCTGGACCATCAAGAAGGCTGATCGCCAAAGAATTGATGCTTTTGAATTATGGTGCTGGAGGAGACTCTTGAGAGTCCCATGGACTGCAAGAAGATCAAACCTCTCCATTCTGAAGGAGATCAGCCCTGAGTGCTCACTGGAAAGACAGATCCTGAAGCTGAGGCTCCAATACTTTGGCCACCTCATGAGAAGAGAAGACTCCCTGGAAAAGACCCTGATGTTGGGAAAGATGGAGGGCACTAGGAGAAGGGGACGACAGAGGACGAGATGGTTGGACAGTGTTCTCGAAGCTACGAACATGAGTTTGACCAAACTGCGGGAGGCAGTGGAAGACAGGAGTGCCTGGCGTGCTATGGTCTATGGGGTCACGAAGAATCGGACACAACTAAACAACAACAAATATCGGAAATTTACCAGACCACTTTACAATGAGAGCTGCAGCACGACTCTTTCCTTTATGTGAAAGGTGGACCTAACACAGCTGCCCGAGTCTGATCTTCCTTTACTTTTAAAAAGTAGAAGTGTGTTTGGGGGGGGGGGTTGCATGTCGGAATAATGGCTGGAGGGGAAGAAGGTGCTTGGCAAAATCTAACAATATTGCTCATCACAGAAGCAAGCAAGATGCAAAAACATCTGGATAGAGGTTCTGTGGTTTCCAGGTCACATATGTCAGCACATTCTCCTTTTTTAGCCTTCAAACATTAAACACCTGGATAGCTGTAGCACTGTATAAAGCTTCTATTAGGTGAGCACCTATATTGCAAGACTCAACTAAAGCCCAGCCCATGGACCGCTGAGTTACTGCGTAGAAATTCATTTCCCAAATGCATAATGTGCTGCTCTTTTAATTTTTCCAAATCTTATGCCTGTACTCAAGTCACAATTTTACAGGCAGACAGCAACACAAGTGACCTAGTGATAGGTCATGCATTCTACACATTCTCCAAACCGCCCCTGTGCCCTGCCTCCCACACTACACAACTGACTAGAGGGAGACCCTGTTAGCATGCCACACCTCTGCTCAGAGATCTGCAGTGGTTGCTGATTTGCCAAGGTGTTACTATTGCTAGTTTTTTGTTTGTATTTTGGTTAAAAGAAAACTATTAGGTAAATTAAAAAAGGAGAATTCCCTGGATGTCCAAGGTCCAGGTTTGGCGAAACTGTTCTTTGGTGAGAGAACGCCAGCTGAGATTTAAAATCACAAAATATGCAGCAAGGTAAAGCGAGGAAATAAAGCATGTTAGACCTTTAAAATATCACCTTCTAAGTTGCTTCCAATGTTCCACACTTCTCTTAGCGTAGAAAAAGACCATATGCTTGATAAGTTAGAAATGGTATACTTACAAACTCTTCAAAGGTCAGGTTCATGTGCTATTTCAAACAGCAGCAAGAAAAGACAGGCAGTATAATTTAGGTTCCAAAATTGTAAGTGTTTCTAACTTATTTGTATAGAAACACAAAGATGGGCTGCTTAAGTCACATGATCTAAGCTTGGAGCATCCAGCTTAGACCTCCTTAGTGGCAGGGTTCACATGGTGGAAGGGGGAAAGTGGGAGAACAAAGAGCTTGATAACCCTTCCTCCCAGGCCTTTGTTTAATAAATCTATGGCCTTTTAAACTGTGTGTGTGTGTGTGTGTGTTGCTATGGTATGTATTTTTGTGTTTTTATATTGTAAACTACCCTGTGATCCTTGGATGAAGGGTGGTATAGAATAACAACAACAACAACAACAACAACAACAACAACAACAACAACAACAACAACAACCATTTTTTGCTTAGGCAATCCTATCCAGCCGCATAGGTATTGGTGTGTTTCACTCTCTTTCACTGTTCATTTTAATTTTTCACAATTGTTTTTAACTGCTTTTAATGATTTTAGTATCCTATATAATAATATCTAAGTGTCTCTGTGTCCAGTCCATGTGTCCGTGGGATTGCGCTACTGCGCATGTGCCCCACGGACAGCCGTTGGGACTTGGAGCACAGAGACACTTCGGAGAGGGGAGTTTGTTGTCCGCTCGACCCGGCAGGGAGACGAGCCAGGCTGAGGCGGTGAGGCGGGCACGAGGACCGCCCGTTCCCCTTCGCTGGGCGCTGTTGCTGCTGCTGCTTCTTTGTAGGCCCTGACGGGAGAGGCGGGCCCAACCTCCTCAGGGCGCGGCTCATCCGTGCGAAGAGCAACGCCGGCAGGAGAGAGAATGAGGCGGGCAGGCCACTGCGGCGCTCGAGCCGGGCTGAGGTAGGAGGTCCGGGAAGGGAATTTGTAGGGCCGCTTGCTGGCCTTGGTGGAGGAGGAAAGAAAGTGAGGCCTTCTCCTAACTCCCACCCCATCGGGTCAGTTCTATCCGTTGGGACTTGGCGTGCAGACCCGCCGCTTCATCAGCTCTGCGCATGTACCCGAGGTTGCTAGAGCAACAGGTCTCCTCTAGCACCCGTTGTTTTAACGGGCTTCATGATACTAGTTTGCTATAAGATTCTTAGAGCTTTTATTGCGATCAAGTGGTATATACATCTTGTCCGGTAAGTAAAAAAAATGCAAAGCCTTTGCCTATACCACTGAGCTATGGCCCTTTAACCACAAAGACAACCACAGTACTCTGTACGGATCTGCTGGTTCTCTGTTGAGGTGTAAAAGGTAAAGGTAAAGGGACCCCTGACCATTAGGTCCAGTCGTGACCGACTCTGGGGATGCGGCGCTCATCTCACGTTATTGGCCGAGGGAGCCGGCATACAGCTTCCAGGTCATGTGGCCAGCATGACAAAGCTTCTTCTGGCGAACAAGAGCAGCACACGGAAACGCCCTTTTCCTTCCCGCTGTAGCGGTACCTACTTATCTACTTGCACTTTGATGTGCTTTCGAACTGCTAGGTTGGCAGGAGCTGGGACCGAGCAACGGGAGCTCACCCTGTGGCAGGGATTCGAACCGCCGACCTTCTGATCGGCGAGCCCTCTAGACTCTGTGGTTTAACCCACAGTGCCACCCGCGTCCCCTGTTGAGGTGTACTCAGCAGCAAATAGAATCCATAAACAGCTGGATTCTGGAAATATAGGACTGGGTTTATGGTTTGTCACTGTGGGGGTATTTCACAGTGAGCTTCAACCCACCCTGGCTCTTTGATGGCTCCAACCCGTTAGATTACAGCAAGATAATCCATGCTAAATCCTGTGATTGTTCAAAGGTGGCTATATAAAGGAATGCCAAGTAATATGACTGTGAACAAATAATCAATGCACCATAGCAGCAGCCATGCAATTTATGTGCTGGTTGGATGGGTGTGTGTGTGGGTGTGTGTGTGGAAAGAGTCTAAGGTTCAAATAAAAGCACACTTAATAATAAACATCTTTCCTCCTCCTCCTCTTCCTTCATTGCTTCCCTTCCCTTCCCTTCCCTTTGCTTTCCTTCACTTCCCTTTCCTTGTTTTCTTTTTTGCAAAGTTTCTGCCTTTTGGCTGTTGTTGCATTACATCCTGAGCGCAGTGCAGAGGACAAGAACATTACATGGCTTTTCCTGTCTTCGAAAGCAGAGTGCATGTCTCAGAGTAATTACTCTGTAATTACCAGCTGATCTGCAGGCACAAACAGAGCAGAAGTGGCAAGGCTTTGCGATGTGGCACCATTAGCGCCCTATTAGAACTGCACAGCATCATTAGCACTTAGTGTCTTGGGCGTCTGTTGCTCCCTCTCTCTCCAGAAAGCTATGCCCACCAGAAATCCTACAAAGCAAGCCTCCAGTGCTTGGCATTGCCCACCTACCTGCAAACCTACCTAACAACCCTAAGGTAGGTTATCACCTTGGGACTCCTTTTGGGCTATGTGAAGGGTTAACGGAATCTAATGAAATAATATTGACATCTGACCACGAGGGCTAGAAACCTGGCTTTGAAAGCAATAAGCACTGAAGGTCATAGAATCCTAGAACTGTAGAGTTGGAAGTTACCTCCAGGGTTATCCAACCCGCTGCAATGCAGGAATCTCAACTAAAAGATCCTTGGCAGGTAGAATCATAGAATCATAGAGTTGGAAGAGACCACAAGGGCCATCCAGTCCAACCCCCTGCCAAGCAGGAAACACCATCAAAGCATTCTTGACATATGCCTGTCAAGCCTCCGCTTAAAGACCTCCAAAGAAGGAGACTCCACCACACTCCTTGGCAGCAAATTCCACTGCCAAACAGCTCTTACTGTCAGGAAGTTCTTCCTAATGTTTAGGTGGAATCTTCTTTCTTGTAGTTTGAATCCATTGCTCCATGTCTGCTTCTCTGGAGCAGCAGAAAACAACCTTTCTCCCTCCTCTATATGACATCCTTTCATATATTTGAACATGGCTATCATATCACCCCTTAACCTTCTCTTCTCTGGGCTAAACATACCCAGCTCCCTAAGCTGTTCCTCATAAGGCATTGTTTCCAGGCCTTTGACCATTTTGGTTGCCCTCTTCTGGACACGTTCCAGCTTGTCAGTATCCTTCTTGAACTGTGGTACCCAGAACTGGACACAGTATTCCAGCTGAGGTCTGACCAGAGCAGAATACAGTGGTACTATTACTTCCCTTGATCCAGATGCTATACTCCTATTGATCCAGCCCAGAACTGCATTGGCCCTTTTTTTAGCTTTTTTAGGTTAAAGATATGGTTTTAGCTAAACGATATGGTCATCCAACTTCTGCTTAAAAACCTCCAAGGAAGGGAATTCCAAAACTTTCCGAGGGAGTCTATTCCACTGTTGAACAGCTCTTACTGTCTTCCTGATGTTTACATAGTTGGAATCTCCTTTCTTGTAACTTGAACCCTCCATTTTATCAATACCCTACTCAAACTGGTTACAGGTGGGTGGCCGTGTTGGTCTGCCGTAGTCTAAACAAAATTTTTAAAAATCCTTCCAGTAGAACCTTAAAGACCAACTAAGTTTGTCATTGGTATGAGCTTTTGTGTGCATGCACGAATCGTGCATGCACAATGTATCTGAAGAAGTGTGCATGCACACGAAAGCTCATACCAATAACAAACTTAGTTGGTGTCTAAGGTGCTACTGGAAGGAATTCTTTTTCCTGTATTATGTTTCTTCTCAAACTGGTGTGCCCAGAATTGGATACAGTAATCTAAATGGGGTCTCACCAAGGCAGAATAGAGTGGTACTATTACTTTCATTTTTCTGTACTTTGGTTTTGTTTTTTGTTTTGCTTTTGCTTTTAATTAGTTTTTATTAAAGATTTTCCTGTGTTACAAATCAAGTAAACAAGGGAAAGTACATATAGCATCTCCACTCTTGATTCAGAGTCTGTTGCACACTGTTGACCCATGTTAATCTTAGGCATAACATTCAGGATGTGACTGGTCCTTGTGGATCAGGACAGGAAAATAGCATGGAGGGGGGACTCTAATCCTTTGTTCCCAGCATGGTCTTTGTCCTGCCCTACACACATGTATGGCTGCTGTTTGCCCTAGGAGGACAGCTCCCATTGGTTTCAGTAAATAGCAGTTGTTCTTCCTGATGTAAATAGCAGTTGTATTTCTGTGAGCCTCCAGATCAAGGCTGCAGAAGGAGAAACAGTTGCAAAAACCTCTGCCCCCACACTATGGTCCTGATCCAGAACAGGACCCCCTTGGTTGCTGTTTAGTAAAGGAGCATGTGTCCTAAAGGAAATATCAAATCCGACACCAATTTCACCTCTGCAGTTTTGGAACAGAGACTGCGCATTCCTTACCCAACCAAGCCTTAACCACAGGGAAGTAAAACTAGATTTATAATAGGTCAGATTTCATCAGAATAATTTATCCAGCGAGACTTCCAAACCCTTTTTTTTTTACACAAACTCCCGCTGCTTGCTTCACAGTTACGATCAGAGCACTTAATCAATCATTCTCCGAGGACTGATATAAGTAACCCCAATTAGAATAAACTGGGGCGCGTTTTCCATGAGAACATCCCAGTTTTGAAAAGAAAAGGCTTTGACGGGAAAATTGTATGAGGCAAAACCTGCCTTATTCTAAATTGGGGGTAGGGAGATTTTTTTAAAAAAAAAAACTTCAGACAATCAAGTGACCTTGGCTAAAACAGAACACATTCTTGTCTCAGATATTGCAGCCCTCTGGCATTCATTTATGTCAGCGCTAGTAGCTGTTAGGGCTGAGCAATAGATTCAGTTGAGGCCTGAGCCAAATCTGACAAATTCAGAGAAACTCAGGCACTGGATGACTCAGGTGCAGAAAGCCATGGATTATTACAGGTCATGTTGGGTGGCCCAGAGCAATCTGCAGCTCTCAGGGGTGAGGCATCAGGCGGGAATGAAATGCAGGCATTGAGCAGAAAACCCTACAAAAAGGCCCAGCCCTATGCCAAGAGACTCTTCTGCTGCCTGACTCTCCTTGCTGAGAGAAGCAGCTTGCAAGAAGCAAGATCAATACCTCTGTAGAGGTGCTGATCCTGCCAGATAAAGGGCACTCCCTTTCAAGCAGCTTCCCTGCAAATAGGCTATTTGCAATGAAGCAGGATGAACTTCTTTGCTGTTCAATGGAAGCACCACTCTTGCATGGTTCAGGACACCCCTTTGCAAGTGGCTTCCCTGCAGAGAATCATTACCCTCGCATTAATGTGCTGTTTCTGAGTGTTGCAGCCATTCATTCATTCATTCATTCATTCATTCCCCAGCCACTCTGGATGGCATCCAATTCAAAATATTAAAATACAATAGTCTATTAAACATTAAAAGCTTCCCTAAACAGGGCTGCCTTCAGATGTCTTCTAAAAGTCTGGTAGTTGTTTTTCTCTTTGACATATGGTGGGAGGGCGTTCCACAGGGCGGGTGCCACTACCGAGAAGGCCCTCTGCCTGGTTCCCTGTAACTTGGCTTCTCATAGCGAGGGAACCACCAGAAGGCCCTCAGCGCTGGACCTCAGTGTCCGGGCAGAATGATGGGGGTGGAGACGCTCCTTCAGGTATACTGGACCAAGTCCATTTAGGGCTTTAAAGGTCAGCACCAACACTTTGAATTGTGCTCGGAAACGTACTGGGAGCCAATGTAGGTCTTTCAAGACCGGTGTTATGTGGTCTTGACGGCCACTTCTAGTCACCAGTCTAGTTGCTGCATTCTGGATTAGTTGTAGTTTCTGGGTTACCTTCAAAGGTAGCCCCACATAGAGCGCATTGCAGTAGTCCAAGTGAGAGATAACTAGAGCATGCACCACTCTGGCGAGACAGTCTGCAGGCAGGTAGGGTCTCAGCCTGCGTACCATATGGAGCTGGTAAACAGCTGCCCTGGACACAGAATTGACTTGCGCCTCCATGGACAGCTATGAGTCCAAAATGACTCCCAGGCTGTGCACCTGGTCCTTCAGGGGCACAGTTACCCCATTCAGGACCAGGGTGTCCTCCACACCCGCTCGTCCCCTGTCCCCCCAAAACAGTACTTCTATCTTGTCAGGATTCAACCTCAATCTGTTAGCCGCCATCCATCCTCCAACCGCCTCCAGACACTCACACAGGACCTTCACCGCCTTCACTGGTTCTGATTTGAAAGAGCTGTGTTGCATATTTAAAATCCACAGGTTGTATGGGGCATTTTATCTTAGGAGGGAAAGGGAAGGGAAAGCATCTGGAAATGAAATTAAAATGCACACGGGCAAATAAAATACAAGCAGAGTAGTCTTTGTGCCTCAGACATGATACAAAGCATTCATGTGGAGGGGGCAAGCTGTGGCCCTCTGTATGTTGCTAGACTACAATTCCCACAATCCCCAACTATTTGCTAAGCTGGCTGGGACTGATGGGACTTGGAGTCCAACATCACCTGGAGGGCTGCAGGATCATCACCCCTGCATTTAATGCCTTGGTTTTGAGCACATTGTGCTTTGTCCAGTGGTATATCCAGCATACATCAAGGGGGAGGGGACCCCAAACAAATATCCTTCCCCTTTTCTCTATCCACCTCGCATCATTCTCCAACACTGCTGGTGTCAAAACAGTTAATTTGCACATCCTATCCCACCTCTCACCCCAGCAGTGGCCAATTTTTGTTTTCTGTCTCACGCAATGTCCATCTACCCGAGATCGAGCCCAACACCTTCATCCTGGCCAGACAGTTTAATCATCCAAATGCTCCAGAGGTGCTTTGTTTTCAGACTCACTGTCTTCGCTGTTCCCCTGTGGTACGGTAAGTTAGTCGCTTGCGGTGTTGGAAGAAAATGGACTAATTGAACTGGTGTGAGGTGGCTTCTATCCCAGCAGCCCCTGGTCCTCTGCAAGAGGAAGCCTATGGCTGGATGGTGCTATTGGTTTCTTAGTCACACTGTGCTGCTGCTGCTGCTCACACATTTTACCCTGTTCTTCTAAATTACAAATGAAATAACCACTCCCTCGGGGAACTCATTGTCAGAGCAAGCGAGAGGATGCGTCGGCAAGTGAGGTTTGCAGCGACTCGGCGTAAGAAACCAAGCCAGACTCAGCAGACAGGATCTAATTGGCTCCTCAGGTCACCTGATCCTGCTTGGCTATAAAAACTGCAGTACCCTCTCCAGCCATCTGCAGGGTGGCGCTGCAGTGAAACTGACATCCCAGTGCAAGATGACATATAATGCCGTAAAAAGTAATATTTTTTATTATTATTAAATTTGTATACCGCCCTATACCCGCAGGTCTCTACATCCTGTTAACAAGAGTCCAAAGATTTGAACCCTGGGCCGCTGGTGAGCTCTTGCCCACAAAGAGGCAGCATATGGCTCTTTCAGATGGGGGTAGCTCCAGAAAAAGTCATAAGACTTGCAAATATGAAGCCTGGTCGGCTTAATTTTATTCAGCGCTTCCTCTTCCCGTCAAACCTCCCATCTCCCTCCCTCCCTCCCTCCCTCCTTCCTTCCATTCCTCCTTTCCCATCTCTCTGCTCTGCTCCTCGGGAGCTGTCGGCCATAGTGTTCCAGTTCAGGGACTCTTGCAACAGAAAAGATCAGCTGTTGGAGAAACGCAAGGAAGGCCTTTGGGGAGAGCCGTGGCCGCAAGGTAATCAGCAGGCGAAGTTATTATCATTATGCTGCTAATTAATTCCCAGCTCATTACATTTCCTGTGGCTAATTTGTACTCGCCACTGATTTGATTAAACTCATCTCTATGCTAATAAATGTGGGGTTTTTTTCCGTTTGTTTCAGCGACTGTAGGAAGGAGAGCTCTGTATTTACATACTTTGACGTTTATCAAATAAAACACAGGGTCTGAATAAATCCTACTCTGATTTACAATTCTGGTTAATCAACAACCAAAAGAGAGTAAGAGTGTGGGGGGGGGACCCAAGAAGTTAAGGGCACTTATTTATTCAAAGCGTGTGTGTGTGTGTGTGTGTGTGTGTGTGTGTGTGTGTGTGTGTGCATGCACAATCGTGTATTGAGACACACACACATTAAAACACACACACAGAGAGACACATTTCGTCCAGCAATTGACCCAGCACAGCTTCCGCAAACCAAAATAACTCTTCTAAGAAATGTCCAAGTTGGGAACCCACCTTATAATTGAGTTCTTTGCCAAATCATGTACTTCTTACCTAGGGGCCATTGCATATTAAATAGCCACTGCAAGGGGACTAATTTAAATTACTTCTCCACGGCAGCTTCCTCCATGCAGCCGGTCATTCATTCTCAGCAGCTTGCCATTCGCCCATCACAACACATGGCTTCATTACTTTACGTTTCACTCAGTTGTGAATGAACGCCAGTCAAAGTGTTGTGTTTTAGGTGATGTGACATTTCTGTCCATGTTGAGTTTATTTCATACTTCCTTTTTTAAAATGCATACTTTACCCAGTGCTGGATTTATGCACCGGCAAAGTAAGCTACAGGTCAGTGCCTGAAATTAAGAGGGGGCCTCTCGGTACAGAGGGTGGGGTCCAACTAACTTGTCCCATCGGTCCAAGGAACCAGGCAGAGGGCAATCTCGGTAGTGACACCCAACCTGTGGAACGCCCTCCCACCAGATGTCAAGGAAATAAACAATTATCTGACTTTTAGAAGACATTTGAAGGCAGCCCTATTTAGGGAAGTTTTAATGTTTGATGTTTTATCATGTTTTTAATATTCTGTTGGGAGCCACCCAAGAGTGGCTAGGGAAACCCAGCCAGATGGATGGGGTATTATTATTATTATTATTATTATTATTATTATTATTATTATTATCAATATCAATATTAATATTAATATTATCATCATCCATGCCCTTCCCAAATCTGCTCCAGTGGGTTGGAGGAAAACCCAGAAGAGATTTAGCAGAATGCAGGAGGGAGGCAGAAATTTCATTGTGAAAGTGAATGTCCATGCATAGACATAATGAATTTGTTAGCTACCATCCCACCCACAACCTACCCCCCAAAATTCCTAAATCTCAAGTTTTACATTATTACCTTTTGCTTAGATTGTTAGTTTTCTGGATTGCAAGTGTGAAAGTTCGTTATTTCTATTTTCATTGTTTGTTCTATCAGAATGACATGGGTTTTTTAAAAATATAATTCTATGGGGGCATCTTAAATTAGGCATTGTTTAGAGCCTCAACTTGCCTTAATCTGGCCCTGACTGTGTCTTATGACATATGACAAGTTCTAAATGCAGTTTAAAGGTAAAGGTAAAGGGACCCCTGACCATTCATGCCTCCTATTACAAAGGTAAAGGTAAAGGGGCCCCTGACCATTAGGTCCAGTCATGACCGACTCTGGGGTTGCAGCGCTCATCTCGCATTATTGGCCAAGGGAGCCGGCGTACATCTTCCAGGTCATGTGGCCAGCATGACAAAGCCACTTCTGGCGAACCAGAGCAGCACACGGAAACACTGTTTACCTTCCCGCTGTAGCGGTACCTATTTATCTACTTGCACTTTGATGTGCTTTTGAACTGCTAGGTGGGCAGGAGCTGGGACCGAGCAATGGGAGCGCACCCCGTCACGGGGATTCGAACCACTGACCTTCTGATCGGCAAGCCCTAGGCTCAGTGGTTTAACCCACAGCGCCACCCGCATCCCTAAAGGCAGTTTAGGAGGATTTTAAAAAGAACAATGCAAGTAGCATCAGCATGGATGTTCCTTAGAAGGGGGTTGCTCATTTGCTGAAGGTACTCCCCTCATACTTGGGGCAGCAGGATGCAAGCACAGGGGGGATCTTGTGCAATGCAGTGTCCCCCCCACAATGAACAGAAGATTAAAGATGCAGTGTGAGGTCATTCAACAATGCATGTACATCAAAAGGTTTTATGAGATTACTGGATTATCAGAAGATTGCAAAAGCCCAGTCTTCTTGATAAGGGCTTTCCATGTACCTCAACGGCGCTGGATATGGATACAAGCTGAGTGAACTAAAGAAAAACTGCTGGGAAGCATCTAGCAATGGAGGAATTTGGGCCACATCGCATCTGAATGCAAACGTTCCACATTTGCACTTCTCAAAACAACACCAGGACCAAAATGCAGCTGTCCTTTTGCACTTCTCCAACTTTTGTGATGCACTTCTTCAACCCAAAATGATACTAAAAATGTGTAAGTTAAACTGCATTAATAATAATAATAATAATAATTTATTGTTTATACTCCGCCTATCTGGCTGGGTTTCCCCAGCCACTCTGGGAGGCTTCCAGCAAAATATAAAAATAATAATAATATGTCAGACATTTAAAACTTTCCTAAACAGGGCTGCCTTCAGATGTTTTCTAAAACTTGTGTAATTCTTTATCCCCCTGACATCTGATGACAGGGCGTTCCACAGGGTGGGCGCCACTACCAAGAAGGCCCTCTGCCTGGTTCCCTGTAACTTTACTTCTCGCAGTGAGGGAATCGCCAAGAAGACCCTCGGAAGTGGACCTCAGTATCTGGTCTGAATTATTATATTGGGGAAAGTTGCATTATAAGTATGCAGTAATGCTGATAAGGACTGTATTGCCCCACAAGAAGAAGCAGCACACAATACTGTCAAACAGTTTGCAAGCTTGAAAAAATGTGTATAATATTTAGTAAAATTGTACAAAAAATGTTTATCATAGGAGAAATACATACTCAAATGTGAATGCATTTTTGTGTGGACTTCTCTCTTTTTTTTAAAAAAAAAGCAAACTGTTGCAGAAATGTGGATGCAGAAAACTGAATTTAAGCTTGGATAAATAAGAAACTAAGAGGAACTAAAATGCACCCATTCACCCATCTCTATTTACATCTGAACTATGTCAGAGAAGGTAGACAGATACCCTTCCTCCTCCTTTCATAACACTAGGTGGTGGTCAACTGAGTTTTACTCAGAGTAGATCCATTGAAATGAATGGACATGACTAAGTTAGGTCCATTAGTTTCAGTGGACCTACTCTGAGTAAAACTTAGTTGAATAGCACTTTCCAAACTCAGGGTTATTCTACAAGTTACTGGTTCTGTTCTACAAGAGCTCAAGGTTCACAGAGGGAGATGGTCAGTGTCCTATCAACCTCTTCAGGACCTTGGAGAGCTCCAGGCTTCTACTGAAATATCTATGCAATCTGTTGTCTTGGCAAGGACCTAGCTCCAGCTAAAGCCTTATATAGACATGGTCTGAACTATAATGCTTAAGTTCTCCCTCCCCAGAGGAGCTGGCTAGCTCTTAAATGGCCCTCACCTAATTCTTCAGCCTTTGGGTTCTGTGGGTTAAGGGAGAGCAGGGTAGTGTGGGAGATTCTTCCTCTGAGTCAGAGGAGAGAAGCAAGGCTGTGCCCTTTGGTTAAGAAAGTCCTGAAGATGCTTGTGGACGTTCCTTCCCCAGAGAAAGAGCTAGAGTCTCATGCTCTTCTGACTCTGTCACACAATGCGGGGTCTCTGGGTTATGACATTAATATGCAGCCCATCAAGGACAGATAAAAGAAACTACATATTCACACAACCTATAATTAGCTGGTGGAATTTACTGCCACACAATGTGGCGACAGCCATCCGACCCAGGAATGAAATAAAGTTACTTTTTAATTTACTAACACTAACGAAAATATTAATAGTGAGGAAATGAACTCTGAAGAATTGCCTCCAGTGCATCAATGGATTAATAAATCTTTGACAATAATTGGTCTTTTAAAATTAAGCATAAATTTAACTTTAGAAAGCAAAGAGCTCTCGCTCTACAGGTATATTCACGTTATTTAGAAAGTTGTAGACTGTTGTGAGCTGAGGTACGTCAGGAAAGAACTGATTATGGGTACAATCCTATACCCACTTACCTGGGAGTAAGTCTGACTGGATTCAACTAGGCTTGCTTGAGAGCCAGTGTGGTGTAGTGGTTAAGAGCAGTAGACTTGTAATCTGGTGAACTGGGTTTGTGTCCCCGCTCCTCCACATGCAGCTGCTGGGTGACCTTGGGCTAGTCACACTTCTCTGAAGTCTCTCAGCCTCACTCACCTCACAGAGTGTTTGTTGTGGGGGAGGAAGGGAAAGGAGATTGTTAGCCGCTTTGAGACTCCTTTGGGTAGTGATAAAGCGGGATATCAAATCCAAACTCTTCTTCTTCTTCTTCTTCTTCTTCTTGCTTATTAGTAGACATGCCTAGAATTGCACTCAAGCATATTCAAGAATTTGTGATTGAGGACGGTCTTCAGATTCTAAATGCCATTGCATGTCTGCTATAAAATTCTGTCAAATACTGAATATAGTAATATGCCATCCATTGAAAGCTGTGAGATATTTAAGGTTGTGGGTATGCCAACTATCAAACACTGTCAAATGTCAGTTGTTAGCTATCAGGTATTGATACCTAATATCATATGATATCAAGCTCAGAAATCAAATAGGTCATGTGTTTGAGCATTTTGAGACTTGTCTGGAGAATATTTAGCACCTTATTTTGCCAAGGAGAAATTTGAAGTGAATTTTCAGGGAGAAAATCATTTCAGCTACAGTCTATAACAGAACCATTTTTATTTTTATTTTTTATTTTAATGCCACATTTCGTAACCTTACATTTGTGTTTAAGGCAAACTTATAATTCACTCCCTTTACTGTTCTGGAATTTTATACATGAACAAGGAAGCAAAATTACCATTAATGCTATTCCCTCGGTATAGATGCTCTTTGATTATGTAGTTGGGTCCAGGGAGAGGAGGATAACAATAGCTCATTGCACCAAAACATAGGAATTAACATCAAAGCAATGCAAAGCAAATGACATTACAGCATGCATATTAATAAGGAAGCAGCTAAGCAAAGATCATGGGCAAAGCAACCGTACAACAGAGAAAGTGAAATCATGCTAACAAGATGTCTTCTGAAGTCAATGGAAAGATGTGTTCTGAAGTCATTAGACCTGAGCTTGATTATGCCTCAGTAATATCTTCATTTCAATAGTTCATATTCTGTCTTCATTTCATTGGGAACACATGGTATTTTTGCTAGGCATCCTTGAAAGCCACCAGTAGAAAACTGTTTTGTGTTACGTTCTGCAATCTCTGAGCAAGAGCCCAATCCATCCATAGAGTCATATTTCTGCCATCTCAATTTGCATTTCCATAGCTTCAAGCTTGCCACTGTCTTAGTTCATTGACAGCTCTGGGGTGTTTTCGTGCCTGGATGTTTAACTCACAGTCTCATTGCATCATGGGTTTTGCAGTTGGGAAGAAGTGTAAAGCTGCATTATTCTGCCTGCATTTTTCTCACAGGGCAAAAGTAAAATAAGAATAAAGATGGCTTGTCACATGAGTGTTAAAAGAGCACAAGAATACAGATGGAGGAAGGGGTTAGTTGTGGTCAGGGTTCTGCCCTGACCAGACTTGGAACCTCAGAGGAGGAGCAATAGATCTCTGCACCAACAGTGATCCTGAGGAGGCTCAGATCCAGACATCATCATCTCAGGACCAGAGGCCTCAGCACCACTTGCTGAGGAGCTGGGTTGTCTACTTGGCATGCCCAGGGCCACAGAAGCAAAGGAGATGACAAGCAAGGCAAAAGCATAAGGGTCTTGTTAACTACATGTGAGGCTTCTTAGGAGGACAGGTAAAGGTAAAGGACCGCTGACAGTTAAGTCCAGTCGCAAACGACTCTAGAGTTGCGGTGCTCATCTCGCTTTACTGGCCGAGGGAGCCGACGTTTGTCCACAGACAGTTTTTCCGGCTCATGTGGCCAGCATGACTAAGCCGCTTTTCGCAAAACCAGAGGAAAAACTGCCGGAGAGGTACCTATTTATTTACTTGCACTTTGACGTGCTTTCAAACTGCTAGGTTGGCAGGAGCTGGGACCGAACAACGGGAGCTCACCCCATCGCGGGGATTCGAACCGCCAACCAGTTGCCCTGTCAGGGCATGGCTTAACACTAGGAATGGTTGGAGCCTGTAACTCTTATGTAAGCCTTCAGTCTGAGCTGCAACAGCTCCAAGCATCTCAACCCCAAGCCTTCCTGAAGCAGGGAAAGGACAAATGTTATGGGAAGGAGTAAAAGGAACTGGGCACAAACTCACTGTTCCCTGTAGCAACCACATGATCAGGGTCACATGTAGTTGAGGCACAAGGAGGAAATTCGGTTTGGTTCACATTTCAATGCAACCCTACTCCATTCTCAGTTCTCCAAACTATATGGAAACTGAAACACAACTAGTTTGTGCTTTCCTGAATTTTGCAACGCACTCCTCCAGCAAAGTAATGTGTACATTAGGGAAATGTGTGCATTAAAATGCAAATATTGGTGAAAGTAGCATACAAAAACACAGGGAGAATTGCTTGCAAAATGTGCCTATTAGGGGAAACGGTATTTAAAAAAAATTAAACACAACCTGGATGTACATTTCTAAAATATAAGATAAAAACAAATAAAATAAAACCTACAACAGTGTTTTGTATTGTGTAGGCTCCTATGATGTAAGTAATGGGCCCCACCTGCTAGCCTGCTCCCTAAAAGATCACTGGTTTGCTCATTTCTATATATAGGGTGCCTACATTCTGCATGGACTGGTTGCATGCCAGCATGTGCGAATGGCTTTAGATACATATTAGGTCCATAAATTACCATATAGCATATATTCAACACAAAAAAACAGCGGCAATTTGTTGTTGACAAAGGATGGCTGGACATATAAAGCAGGCATAGGCAAACTCGGCCCTCCAGATGTTTTGGGACTACAACTCCCATCATCCCTAGCTAACAAGACCAGTGGTCAGGGATGATGGGAATTGTACTCTCAAAACATCTGGAGGGCTGAGTTTGCCTCTGTCTGATATAAAGGGTCCTATTACCTTCAGTAGCTTAGGGCCTCATCAAACCTAAATCGGGCCCTGCTTGGACCCCTGAAGTGTCTTGGGCTCTTGAGCCTTCTCAAATGTATGTCTGCATATCCACCTCATACTGTACTTGGGGTGGATATCAGTATTAATGGTGACTGGGAGTGGCCTCCGGGACCATATAACACTGGTTTTAAAGGATCTACATTGACTCCCAGTACATTTTCCAGCACAAATGTTGGTGCTGACCTTTAATGCCCTAAACGGCCTCGGCTCTGTATACCTGAAGGAGCATCTCCACCCCCATCGTTCTGCCCAGACACTGAGGTCCAGCACCGAGGGCTTTCTGGCGGTTCCCTTGTTGCGAGGAGCCAATTTACAGGGAACCAGGCAGAGGGCCTTCTCGGCAGTGGCACCCTCCCTGTGGAATGCCCTCCCACCAGATGTCAGGAGATAAAGAACTACACAACTTTTAGAAGACATCTGAAGGCAGGCCTGTACCAGGAAGTTTTTAATGTTTCACAGTTTGTTATGTTTTTATATGTGTTGGAAGCTGCTCAGTGTCGTTGGGGCAACCCAGCCAGATGGGTAGGGTATAAATAATAACATTTTTATTATCATTGTCATTGTCATTAGCAGTTATGCTGCTGTGCCTCTCCTGTCCAGTTTGAGGGGACTTGCACGGGAGAAAAGCCCCACCCCCACCAAAGGATCAGGGCCATATCTTCCTCCCTAAGTAACTATTCAAAACAGGGAGGGACGTCAACCTATATCCAAAAGGCTCCTGGAGGGGTGGCGATTTCTAGCAGAGCAAAAGACCAAATCTCTCGATGCAGCAGCAAACAGCAGCTGTGTAATATGTTCCGACTATTTTCCCCAGACACCGGCGGACTTCATGGAGTCTTCTGCCTCCTTTTGAATTAACTCATGTTACTGTGTATACAAAGGGTGAAATCAAACAGTGTGACACAGTAAACCCCAAGGACTCCTTCCCTTCCCTTCATACCGACCTCATCTGTGACTGATTTGGTAAACAGACCTATCACACATAGTAATGACTGAGACATACATGTGTGAGGGAGGGAGGTGGGGGGAGGAGAGAGAGAGAGGGAGTTCCAAAAGATAGCCACAGGGACTTCATTTTCACTCTCCTGCAATTTCACAAAACACATAAATAATGGTGTTTTGTGGCGCTGGCAGCTCTTTGTAGGCATGCAGAGTGGCGAATTTAGCTCACTGCTGTGTGGCCCATTGGCAATGATAGCGGGCAACATTGCATCTGTCCAGAATATAATGGAATGAAGAGGAGGATATTGAGAGATGAGATTAATCCCTTTCCTCAGACTCTAGGGAATTTGTGCCAGCCTTCAACCACTAGGCTCCAGAAACTAAATGCTTATTTTCTTGCAAAATCAGGCATGCACACACACACACACACACACACACACACACACACACACACATTTTCAGTGGGGTTGTGCACTGAAAACTGGCAGAAATATATGGGAGTGTCAGGGTGATATGGAGAGGATCTCAGAGTTGGACTGGGGGAACTCAGTTACAAATCCCAACTAAACTACAAAGTAAATGGGAGACTTTGAATCTCTTTACTACTTCTGAACTTCACAGGGGTGTTATGAAGCTTGATTGAGATAAACCTAGTGACTGCTAGTCGGTTGATTATTTAATTTAATGCCACTTGATATATTAAAAAAATATCTCCAAGTGATGTACAGAAAACTGAAGCAACAGCAGACAACATGAACAAAAATATTACAAAAATACAGTGGTACTTTTGATAACACCTTGGTTATCAAACGCCCAAAACCAGGAAGTAAGTGTTCCAGTTTTTGAACGTTTTTCAGAAGCCGGACATCCAATGCCGCTGTCTGCTATTGTTTCTGGGGCACCTGCACCTTAGTTTTTGAACATTTCGGAAGTCAACTGGACTTCTGGAATGGATTAAGTTTGAGGCTTTTGTTTTTGCTATTTATTTTGCGTTTTTGTTTTTGAGGCTTTTTCAGTTAATTTGTTTTTGTGACTGAGTGGAACCCAGCTACTGATTGATTGAATGTGTGATTGTGGAAATGGATAAAAGCCCCCCATCCACACAATGACTATCATCAGTGCAGGTAAAAAGAAGATAATAATTTAAATTTTTATCATCTACAGTACTGTCTTATTTATTTTATAGTACAGCACATTGATTATTTCTTTCATTTTATGGATCAGTGGTCTCATTAGATAGTAAAATTCATGTTAGATTGCTGTTTTGGGGTTGTTTTTAAAAGTGGAATGGATTAAATTATTTTGCATTACTTTCTATGGGAAAGCGTGCCTTGGTTTTGGGAACCAAATTATCACTGTACACAGTTACGTACATATGAAAAGATTACATAGATGCAAAGTTTATATATCGATCGATATCAAATCACTTTCCTTCTGACACACTCTCCCTCACAGCCACTGGGTTCTCACACAGGGTCCAAACGAACTCTTGGCTCACCCACCCACAAAAGTCTTGCAATGAGAGGAGTTCCTGCAAACAGTGGACATCACTCTAGTCTTTGACTTGGGACTTGGTTTTGATGGGCAGGCCCATGTTGCTTCCTCAGGCTGCCTACAGCTGTGCTCCACATCCAATTCCAGGTACAGCGCATTTTTTGAGTTTCCCAGGGGATCCAGAGGACTGAGGAAAGGGCCAGTGTTTAAGAGTGGTAGACTGGTGAGCCAGGTTCATGTCCCCGCTCCTCCACATGCAGCTGCTGGGTGACCTTGGGCTAGTCACACTTCTCTGAAGTCTCTCAGCCTCATTCACCTCACAGAATGTTTGTTGTGGGGGAGGAAGGGAAAGGAGAAGGTTAGCCGCTTTGAGACTCCTTCGGGTAGTGATAAA
Source organism: Zootoca vivipara (assembly GCF_963506605.1). NCBI lineage: Eukaryota > Metazoa > Chordata > Lepidosauria > Squamata > Lacertidae > Zootoca > Zootoca vivipara. Next base: position 88,141,665 of record NC_083282.1, on the reverse strand, counting down.
GCGGGATATCAAATCCAAACTCTTCTTTGGGGGTTTGGGCTGGGTGTTCATCAGTATACGGATGATACCCAGCTCTACCTCTCTTTCAAATCAGAACCAGTGAAGTTGGTGAAGGTCCTGTGTGAGTGTCTGGAGGCGGTTGGTGGTTGGATGGCGGCTAACAGATTGTGGTTGAATCCTGACAAGACAGAAGTACTGTTTGTGGGGGACAGGAGGCGGGCAGGTGTGGGGGACTCCCTGGTCCTGGATGCGGTAACTGTGCCCCTGAAGGACCAGGTGCATAGCCTCGGAGTCATTTTGGACTCACAGCTGTCCATGGAGGTGCAGGTTAATTCTGTATCCAGGGCAGCTATTTATCAGCTCCATCTGGTACGCAGGCTGAGGCCCGCCAGAGTGGTGCATGCTCTAGTTATCTCTCGCTTGGACTACTGCAATGCGCTCTATGTGGGGCTACCTTTGAAGGTGACCCGAAAACTACAACTAATGCAGAATGCGGCAGCTAGGCTGGTGACTGGGAGCAGCCGCCGAGACCACATAATACCGGTCTTGAAAGACCTGCATTGGCTCCCAGTACGTTTCCGAGCACACTTCAAAGTGTTGGTGCTGACCTTTAAACCCCTAAACAGCCTCAGTCCAGTATACCTGAAGGAGCGTCTCCACCTCCATCGCTCTGCCCGGACACTGAGGTCCAGTACCAAGGGCCTTCTGGAGGTTCCCTTGCTGCGAGAAGCCAAGTTAGAGGGAACCAGGCAGAGGGCCTTCTCAGTAGTGGCACCCGCCCTGTGGAACGCCCTCCCACCAGATCTCAAAAAGAAAAAAACTACTAGACTTTTAGAGGACATCTGAAGGAAGCCCTGTTTAGGGAGGCTTTTAATGTTTAATCGATTATTTTATTTTTCTGTTGGCAGCCGCCCACATTATTATTATTATTATTATTATTATTATTATTATTATTATTATTATTATTCATAGGTCTTTCTCTACCCTTTGCCCTCTCTGCCTGCTCCAGCTGATGGTTCTCAGTGATGAGTTGCCCAGACTGGGACTAGTTCAGCTGACCTTGAAGCTTTATAGCAGGACACTGGCATGGAACTGGCTCTCCGGGATTGCTTGGTGAACCACCTTGGACCAGAGGGGGTCAGGTATTTGGAGTTACCATATCTCAGCTGGACAGCGCTGCCCTAATCCACTAGCAGGTAGTGAGGGGCGCCTGGGCAGCCAATGCAGTGCCCTCTAGGTGTGATTTGGCCCCAGCTGGCATGGCCAATGGTCATGGATGAAGGGAGCTGGAATAGGACAGCTTCTAGAGGGCACCATGTTGGGTACCTCCCAAGAGGGGAATCAGTTCTCCCGACTTGCAGTGCTCTTGGTTTGAGCTCTGAGTTGCCTGCCTGACAGAAAGACAGAAAGAGATTGGGTATATGTTTGATATAATATACCATTTTTGCTCCTTCTGTTTCCTTTACAATAATTCCCTACTAGCAATTAGGTTGTGGGGTTGTTGTTTTTTACACCGTAGGTTTTTGTATGAATATAAAAGCAGAACGAAATTCTGCCTGCAAGACTCCTTGTTTTTAGTATTATTGTTTCTGAAACCAAAAACATTTCTCCCCACTGGCTAAATGATGTCCTGGCGTATTTGACAACATACGTCAAGCATTCTCTGTTGCCCTGAGCCCTCCCATCTCCATCTGTAGAGTGAATGTTAACAGGAGGAGGTTGCTATGATTAATCTAATTTCTTTGGCATCCAAAGGACTACATTTTTTTCGACTCACAACCACAGTTTGTTTGTTTGTTTGTTTGTTTGTCTTTTAACCTTGTGACTAGGTGGGATATCCACCCCACATTTGCCCCAGTTAAGCAATGGAATTCACGGAGAGTCCGTATGATATAGTGGTTTGAGTATTGGCCTAAGACTTTTGAGACCAGAGTTCAAATCCCCACTCGACCATGAAGCTGAATGGGTGACCTTGGACCAATCCCTGTCTCTCAACCTAATCTACCTAAAAGGTTACAGGTAGGTAGCCGTGTTGGTCTGAGTCGAAGCAAAAGCCATCTACAGATTTACCACTCCCATCAGCCCATCACCCATTCCCACCCATCCACCACCCACCCTCTGTATATACATAAGGGACTGACTTCTGTTTCAAGTGTATCTGAAGAAGTGTGCATGCAAACGAAAGCTCATACCAAAATAAAAATTTAGTTGGTCTTTAAGGTGCTACTGAAGGATTTTTTTATTCTACCTAAAAGGGTTATTGTGGGAATTAAATGAAGAGGTGGAGAACTGTGGAGCTCCTTGGAGGAAAAAGTGGGACATAAACACAATCAATCAATCAATCAATATGGATTTTCCTCAAACACTCATCTGGTCTCCAACAAACTTGATTTGTGTGTCGGGTGATGAGCACACATGCACACACAAAATAACCCATCTAACCATGTCTACTTGTGAGTCCTACTGAGCTCAGTGGGACCTTGGTCCCTGGTACAGTAAGTGTTTAGGGGTTTACAGTCCTAAATGAAAGACCTTTTAAGCCAACATGATAGAGCAGGGGTAGGTAACCTAAGGCCCGGGGGCTGAATGTGGCCCAATCACCATCTCAATCTGGCCCGTGGACAGTCCAGGAATCAGCATGTTTTTACATGAGTAGAATGTGTGCTTTTATTTAAAATGCATCTCTGGGTTATTTGTGGGACATAGGAATTCATTCATTTAATATAGATAGATAGATAGTCTGGCCCACCACATGGTCTGAGGGACAGTGGACCGGACCATGGCTGAAAAGGTTGCTGACCCCTATGATAGACTGTTACAAATGGGTGGATCTGTCTATTCCAATCCAGGTCAATTTTGCAGGTTTTATCCATAATTTAGTTTCATTTCCACATTAACCTGCGCATTTTTTTTAAAAAAAAAAACTAGTTTCAAACTAGCAGTCTGCATGTTGTAGTTGTTGTCTTCTACTGCAACTATTGAAACTACATGTTTTAATGCATATTTTAATGTCCATGCTCTCTCCCAATAACAATTCAGATGTGCATTTTCTGTCAAAATATGTGTACAACTTCAATTGACGTGTTAGTGTGAACTCTCTTATAGGGACCTGCAAGGCTGAATTTCTCAACCATCCCTAAGTAGTGTGGTGCGGAGAATGAGTACAGGATTCAAATGCTGGAGACTCCACATTTAATTTCCAGTATCTCCAGATAAAAGATATGTGGTAGTAAGATCGGAGAGACCTTTGACAAGAGTTTCTAGAGAGATTTTCTGCCATTCTCAGTTAACAATATGCAGTTTAGTGTAGCATTAATCTGACAGTTCAAGGCAGCTTCTTGCAAACAAGTGTGTTATTCAAATATTGGGTTTTTTTCTCCACACAGTCCAAAGCATCTATATTGGAGCAGTGGATTACAGTACACAGCTGAAGCAGAGAACACTGGATCTCACCGTGGCTTCATCAGACAAATGGATCCAAATTCCTATGTATGTGTTTGTGTGTGTGCAACTGAACACCATCCCCATTTCAGATTTTGCAGAAAACAGTCGTTTATTTTAAAGGTGGAAACCGGAGCTTTGAAAGCAGGAAGCTTTGCTCATCTCCAGCTTAAAAGGATGGAGATGGAAGATTACAACAGCACAGAGATGAGCTTCTGGCTCCCAGCCTTTTCTTCAGAATCAGCCTTCTCCTTGCCTTGGGCTTTTGGTCTAGCGGTAGCTAATGCGAGATGACAGGTTGGGCTCCCTTAGGGGCTAACGTGGGCAATTTCAATCCTGGCATTTCAATTTATCTTTAACCAGCAGTTTTCAAAAGGGTAGAGCTAAAAAAGAACTTGGCTTAGTCTCTCTCTCTCTCTCTCTCTCTCTCTCTCTCTCTCTCTCTCTCAAACACACACACACACACACAAAATCAGGGATGTAAAATGTATTAAAAAGGATCAACTCCTTAAGAATGAGTTTTACACAAAATGTGTTCTCTCTATGCTAGTTCTTCCTTTTGCTCCTTTCCTTCCATTTTGCCTCTCTCTCTTTTTAACATGTTTTTCTTCTCTTGGTTGGTGAACAATGTCCCCCTGAATTTGATTGCCTCCAGCTTTACGGCTGAAAATAACTGCTATGTATTTGCAAAAAACAACCCCTCTCTAAAAAAAGAAAGGAAAACAACCCCCAAACTGCCTTTGGGTGTGCATGACAACTTTCATGGGTTCTTTGGAGCCTAGCTTTATCATATCTTAATTCCCATCCTTAACCTCTTCTGCTTTCAGCCAAATGCAGGGAATTCCAGAGCTAAAGACTAAGGGCTCCTCTTTTAACCATTAATAACTCTTAGGTCCTGGCATAGTCCATTCGGACTTTACAGGAGAACATGGATTAAGTCTGCATGGGAACCTTTGGATTGAAAGTACAGGATGGAGATGGAGGCATTATATCAAAAAAGTTTCTGAAATACCTTTTCCCCCCATCACCCATCCCCTAGGACAGGCATGGGGAACCTGTGGCTCTCCAGATGTTGTTGGATTCCAGTTGCCACCAGCCCAAGGCATCATGGCAAATGGGCAGGGGTGGGTGGGAGTTGTGGTCCATCAACAAATGGAGGAGCACAAGTTCCCCACCCCTATTCTAGAAAAAGCCTACTTTGCAAAATTGCATCCAAACATACTCCACCGTGTGTGTGTGTGTGAACTACAATTCACCCCACACTCATATGCATACCACAATATTCTGGAATGGTGCTTGGTGAAAGGAGAATTCAAAATGGGTGCCAGACTGCCAACAGGGAGTTGCCAGCAAGGGTGGATCTACTATGAAACAAATGAAACTTCAGGGCCCCTAATCCCAGTGGTGCCCCAGAAGTGACTTTAGTCCATATCACTTAAAAAATGGGTCTAGTAGACGCAATCTGAGTCACATTGATCTGAGTCAAATTGATATCTATCTATCTATCTATCATCTATCTATCTATCTATCTATCTATCTATCATCTATCTATCTATATCTTTCAAGTTTCAGGACCCCCAAAATGTAGGTCCTCCACTGGATGCAAGGCTCCAGTGTCCTTGCAAGGTTGATAGCTGTCCTCCCCCCACCCCCACCCCCACACATCATTTTGACAGCTCAACACTATTAAGCAGCACCAGGGACTAAGGTCTACCCATCACTTTACTTGACTGCAATGTCCCAAAGTGACGCTACATTAGGGGCATTAAAAAGGTTGGCTCCAACACCCACTGCTTTTTAAAGTTCTGCTGCTGCCCACAGATGACAAGTAAGCCTGCCAAGAAGATTGCCCTGGGTCCCTCAAGCCTGGAGCCAGCCCGGCAAAGAGCAGGATCCCCCTTCACACGGCAAGTTGAACCCCTAAGTAAATTTTGCTCACTATCCCAGTGTGTGACTGTTGAGCATTTGTACTGCAGATGCACAAACAGTGACAAAGAAACAAAGAAAATGTCATGGGTCAAGGAAGGGGAAATGGAAAACAAAATGAGGAAGAAATGGAGTATAGTCCCAGAGTATTAAGTGAAGATACATGAGGCCGACACGTTGCTGAACCTTGGTAAGTCTGGGTCTGATCAGTTCTTAGCTCGGAGAATGAATGGGAACCACAAGTAAGCTTCCTTAAGTTCTGTAATGGAAGAATGGTGAGACCTAACCTAAATGATCCCACAACTGCCGTAGATGGTTTTTGTGAAACTCCAAGAAGAAATACAGTAATGAATATTGTTAGCATTTTTACAGCTCTGCCATTGTAGATGGCACCATACAGAGCATCATAAGCAACAACCGTAGGAAGTATGGCAGCAAAGATCATCAAGTTAGTAGCCAAAGGGTTAATTCTGATTACAGTTAGTCGGTCAACCAAGAAGAGCAGGTGGAGATGTTGCTTAGCAACCAGTCAGAATAGTATGATCCTTGTTGATGTAACTCATGCTCTGATTGGCTGTGGAGTTCATGTAGGCACACACCCACCCACCCCCGGTAAATGTTGTTGAATCTTCCTGATATGGACTTCCCTCATATCTTCCTGATATGGACTAGGCCTGAATTACTAAGTAAGACTAAATCCCTGTGTTTATTTCTCCTCAAGTTGCACACTGTTCTTGTTGAGTTTACCCAATGAAGTATTAACAGTTTCTTTTCTCTCTGGACTCTCTATGTGTTATTCAAGTGACTCATCTAGCAATGTCAAAAGAAATGGGCTTTTTTAAACTGTGATGGCCCCCAAGGAGTTTACAATCTAAATATCAAGTGAGCTGGAGTGACAAATAGAAGGGAGAGATCAGAGAGGAAAGACTAACAAACAACAGAGAGAGGAAGGAAAGCAAAGATAACAAGGGGCCAACGCTAACAAATATACACAAAAGGTGGGGCAAAAATGTTGCCCATTCAGAGTTCCAAAGAGATCCACACATAGGAATGGATATATCTATCAACTTCAGTTTCTGATTTCCCCCGATCTTGATTTTGGCTTGCCACATTCCCCATTAGCTCACACACAAAAAATGTCCATCACTTTGCTGCACAATTATTCCATAAATATTTATATTAGCATACACACATTTTTGCAAGCAATTTCCCCTGATGTGATGCATTTTGGATGTTATTTCCACTAATATATGCATGTTTATGCACAATTCTTACTAATATATGCAATTTTTACACATTTCTATGGTTGGCGAACTACATTGCAAGCGTGAATTCAGAGGGGCAGCTGTGCTTCAGTTTGCCTGTTGGTCTGAGATGCACCAATAAGAAAATGTTCATTAAAATGCAAATCAAACTGAATTTCTCCACATCTTAACATTGTTTCATCCAGTGCTTTCCCCCCCCCCACAGGGGATACTCAATGGTACATGGTACAGGCACTTCTTTTTTGTTATTAAAATGTGTGGCACTTACTGTAACAACTTCATGATGAGTATTTTTCTAGAAAGAAAAAAGTTGCATCCCTGTCATGAACTGTTGATGTACAAATGCAAAGGGTTGGCCGCACGCACCTTTAACAAAAAATACTGAGGTCCCTTCTGCATTATGCATTTAAACCAGTATCATACCACTTTGAAAAGTAATGGCTCCCCCCTTTAAAATACAATAAAATAATAATAATCTGGAAACTATAGTTTGCTACGGGGCCCAGGAATTGTTAGGAGACCGCTATTCCCTCACAAAGCTACGATTCCCAGAATTCCATGGGAAGATTGTCAAACTGCTATGGAAACTGTAGCTCTTTAAGGAGAATAGGAACCTCTTAGCAACTCTCAGCATGCTTAACAAACTACAGCTCCCAGGATTCTTTGGGGGGGGCATGACTGTTGGAGGATAAAAGGTTCTTTAATTCCTGAGGAGGGGATGAGGAGGAATTAAAGAACCTTTTAATGAGGGTGAAAGAGGAGAGCGCAAAATATGGTCTGAAGCTCAACATCAAAAAAATCAAGATCATGGCCACTGGTCCCATCACCTGCTGGGAAATAGAAGGGGAAGAAATGGAGGCAGTGAGAGATTTTACTTTCTTGGGTTCCATGATCACTGCAGATGGTGACAGCAGTCACGAAATTAAAAGACGCTTGCTTCTTGGGAGAAAAGCAATGACAAACTTAGACAGCATCTTAAAAAGCAGAGACATCACCTTGTCGACAAAGGTCCGTATAGTTAAAGCTATGGTTTTCCCAGTAGTGATGTATGGAAGTGAGAGCTGGACCATAAAGAAGGCTGATCGCCGAAGAATGGATGCTTTTGAATTATGGTGCTGGAGGAGACTCTTGAGAGTCCCATGGACTGCAAGAAGATCCAACCTCTCCATTCTGAAGGAAATCAGCCCTGAGTGCTCCCTGGAAGGACAGATCGTGAAGCTGAGGCTCCAATACTTTGGCCACCTCATGAGAAGAGAAGACTCCCTGGAAAAGACCCTGATGTTGGGAAAGATTGAGGGCACTAGGAGAAGGGGACGACAGAGGACAAGATGGTTGGACAGTGTTCTTGAAGCTACAAACATGAGTTTGACCAAACTGCGGGAGGCAGTGGAAGACAGGAGTGCCTGGCGGGCTCTGGTCCATGGGGTCACGAAGAGTCGGACACAACTAAACGACTAAACAACAACAACATGACTGTTGGAACTAAGATGCTTCTTTAAATGTAGAATGCTGATGGGCTCTGAGCTACATGGGTAAAGTGTGCAGCCCCCACATCCTCCTGCAAAACAACCACAAGTGACTTAAGCCAAAAAGTGGGGTGGTGAGAAGGAAGAGAAACATAGCCTTCAAAGAGAGGTACCCCATCCATAATCAAAGGGAAATAATTCCAGGTCTGAATGGGTTAAAGTGCTCTCTCCCCCCCCCCTTCAGTTTCCACAAAAGAGTGTGTCTTTGCCTCTCATCCCACCCTCCTCTGCCCTCCCTCCCTCCCTCCCGCTGCAGCCCCCAGAGATGCAGGCGATTTCAAGCAGAATCCTAGCAGATGGTTTTGGTGATGTGATGCACAAGAGGGTCGCTCCCAGGAGCTGGTGAGTCAGTTAAGTTAAAAATGAAATGACGAGTGCACAAATGTTGCCTCCTCTCCACTGGCCTATTTTGGAGGCTGCCGTGTATATACACTTACCGTCGGCCAAAGGACTGTTGTGTAAGCACAAAACCTGAGAAGCATCTTGAACCCATATATCTGCTCCATTTGAAGCCAGGAAATTTGTTTGTTCTCTCTTTCTCTTTTTCCTTCCATCCTGCCTTCCTTCCTTCCATTCTTCCTGCAAAACAAGTTCAGTTATTTCAGTAGAACCCCAAGATCAAATACCAAGTGATTCTGTCTCTCATTCATATATTTATATCTATATATTTATGTCAGAAAGAAAAGCGCAGTAAACGTCCCAAACGTCCTTTTCTTTTAACCTGATTCGATGTAAGCTGTCTCTACATCCACACTGTGTGCTTATATTTGTATTGATTATTTCAGTCAGTTTATTATGTGGTCCAAAGGTTTCAGGCAGTAGAGCTGGTGGAAACGCTTGCTTGCTGTGAGCTTCTATAAAATATAATTTACAGAGGGGCTGTTGCAAGGGGGGGGGAACACTCAAAAACATTGGGTCCCTTAAAGGTTAACAAATTTATCATGGCTTAGACTTTCATGGAATACAATCCCGTTCATCAGATACATGAAATGTTATCCTGAGTTACAGGTATGTAAAATTAGATCCCCTCGAATCATTTTCATCAAGCATGTGTTTCCTTATTGGAATGGCCCCCATAACCTTTTCCACCAAGGTAATATCTTGTGAGCTGCTTGACCTCATCTGGCAAACACAGCCCTATCTCCAGTGCTAGCCAGTGCTAGCTAAACAGAAGGGGAGGGGGGGTAGAACTAAATGTATGTTTTCCACATAGCCAACAACCATAAAATAAGGAAAATAAGAACACACACACACCCCTTGTTTCTATTGCTCCAACCTTCCATTAATAATTCTTGCAAATGTACAGCAAGGCATTGTGATTCGACAGCATGTTCCGAAAGTGGTTTCTGTGCCGTGTTATAAATAGATGCTCCTTCGGTGCACCACATATATACGGTACCCTAAGTTGCTCGTACACAATAGAGGCACGTTTTACTCACGGATGAAACAATTTGCCGAAAGAAACAGAGAAGAGCCCATAAATTGCAATTGGCTCCAGGTTCAAAAATCACATGGTATGACCCGCTGACCTTCCATTCGGGAGGAAGGCTGTTGTGTGTTTCTCACTAGGGTCCACCCACCGCTGGAGGGTGAAAAGGTTAGGTCTCTGTTTCAAATGGCACAGCAGACATCTGACTATATTCTGCCATTAAGTGCAATATAGCACCATGGGAATGAAAAATACAACTAGCGGACATGGATTAAAATACAGATCTAAAAACTCAGGTCCCCGTTCTTGCCTGTGAATGAATCTTTCTCTGCAATTCAGTCTTGGGTTTTCTTTTCTTTTAATCTCTAGGACCTGGAATCTACATGGCACCCAACCCAAATTGAATAACAGGGCAGTTCTTTATTTGTTTACTCAGAGGTACGGTAGGTCCCACTAAGTTCAATGGGAACTTACTCCCAAGTAGATAGGGGTGGGGGAGAGTTAGGATTTTAATGTGAACCTAACCAGCAGGTGCTTAGACAATATATGAGCTAAAGTATAGCTGTCCTTCAAATTTACACTTCTACAAATGTTGTCCAGCCAGCAATGTGCAAAAATGTGTGGTGTTAGGGGATAGTGTGGATAAAACATTACAAAAATACATTAGGGAAATTCAGTATACAGTATATTTAACGAATTATATTAGGAGAAATACTTGCATAAATGTGTATATCAGGCAAAACCGCATAGAGAATGTGCATGTTGTGATAAATCTGCACTAAATGCTCCTGAAATTTCATGGCAACCTTTTTTTAGACCCAAAATGTGAATTGATGCAGAAATGTTCAAAGCTGAAATTAAGACTTCAGGAAAATGAGAAACCAAGAGAAACCAAAATTGGCAACTATGTCCATCCCAACACCCAATGAGGTACGTATAAGATTGCAGCCTTATACGGTAAAGACAAATCGATATACCTTTTTCCCATACCTGACTTTCAGGAGTTTATTCCGCAAGACAGCTAACATTTTGCTAAATAGGTAAGAATACAAAATTGTTCCCTTTCCCCCCTGATTTTTCTTTTCTTTTCCATTTCTAGTGCTTTATTCACTTACAATAACGGTAACAATTTTCACATACTTCCATATTCAAGCCTTTATTATCTAAAAGATTGAATTTCAGTGTTTTCCCCCCCAAAAAAATGAAATGGAAAATAAATATAGATGCTACAGTAAATGGGGAATGATTGGTATACGAATTCTCGGCTAGGGTGAGACATCACAAAAAGACACCCCAAATGCGCAGTGACAACTCTGCGTCCCATTAAGTTTTTATTGACAAATGTCAGAAGCAGGAGGTGGCTATTCTGTGAACAGTCCCTGTCCAGGAAATATTAAGACTGCTTTTAAATACACACAGATCTCAACTAGCATAATAAATGGTGACGTTTTAATGTCCACCAGACCTGAAAGATAGCCAATATAATTTCCTTCCCCCCCCCTTTTATAATAAAAAGATGAAAACAACCCTTAGCTATTATTGACAAACACAATAGCTCAGCCACTCCAACAAAAGACACTTAACTCAAATACAGGGCCCAAATCAGTCCTGGGTGTAACTCAAGTAGGAGATATACAACTTATGCTGAGAATTGCACCAAAGCAGGATTGGACTCTCTTCACCCTTTAGCCAGCAACTGGCTGTGATTCGCAAGCAAGCCCTTTGACCTCCCGACCTTGTAGTCAACTGTGAAAATGGCTCCCATCTAACAAAGCCTTTTCCCCAACAAAGGTGGGGTCTCCATTTCCCGCCCCTCCCTCTTTTTCATGGATTCAATGACTCAGCCCAGAGACCAGCCTCTGTAGGCATTAGATCTAATAGTCTAATCCACAAATCAAAGTGCCGTATATTCCAGCGTATAAGACGACTGGGCGTATAAGACGACCCCAAACTTGTCCAGTTAAAATATAGAGTTTGGGATATACTCACCGTATAAGAAATACGACCTGGCATATAAGACGACCCCTTACTTTTGAGAAGATTTTCCTGGGTTAAAAAGTAGTCTTAGACGCAGCAATATACAGTACTTGAATCTAAAACAATCTAATCTGGTTAACCTCTGTGGGATTAAGCCCACAATCCTGTACCCATTTACCTGGGAGCAGATCCTAATGAACTGAATTGGACTTCTTTTTTAAAAAATATTTTTATTGCATAAAATTTTTATTGCATAACATATACATAAACATTGTTTTGTACAGAAAATAAAAAGAAAGAAAAAGCCGATGTCGCAGCTCAAATAAAGAATATTTTACAAATTATACCACGTGTTGTGTGGTGTTTTTTTTTACCTCTCTTCTTCTTCTTATACATTTTTCTCTAAAACTTGTTCTTCCAAACTTGACTTCCTCTTTCCTCTCTCTTAGTTTTATTTTCCAACTTACAATTCTCGGCGCTTTATTTATTTCTTGCCTGTCTCATTCTTACATAAATTTCCCATTTATATATATTTTTCCGACGGCGACTATATGAAACTTTGTTGTATTTTCTACAATAAACCTACTGGTGTTTTCAAATTTTATAACATTCTTTCAAATATTCTTCAGATTTAATCCACTCTTTTTGATACCTTTGTTCTTTTTGGTCTCTTAGTCTTCCTGTCAACCTTACCAACTCAGAATACTCTGTCATTTTTTTAATTGGACTTCTGAGTGGACGTGTACAGGGCTTGGCATAGTCCAGCGCATTGTCTGAACTGAGATTTTACAAAGGGTTGCTTAATAATGTGCATTAAGCCACCCTAGAGCAGGGTCCGGTGGGGAACAGAGAGCTGAAACCTTCCCCAGGTCATACCATTCTCTGACTTTGCACTGTGCCCTCCTGGAGTGCTTTTACCTGGGTGAAATATTTTACTGAACTGTGGCGATGCCTCTTGCATATGGAACCTTTGCATAGCTGGACTGCAGCCTACTTATATGAAGCGATGCGGGTGGCACTGTGGTCTAAACCACTGAGCCTCTTGCTGATCGGGAGGTCAGGAGTTCGATTTCCCACGACGGGGTGAGCTCCCGTTGATCCGTCCCAGCTCCTGCCAACCTAGCAGTTAGAAAGCATACCAGTGCAAGTAGATAAATAGGTACCGCTGTCGTGGGAAGGTAAACAGCATTTCTGTGAGCTCTGGTTTCCATCAGTGTTCCGTTGTGGCAGAAGTGGTTTAATCATGCCACATGACCCAGGAAGCTGTCTGTGGACAAACGCCGACTCCCTCGGCCTGAAAGCGAGATAGGCATCACAACCCCATAATCACCTTTGACCTACATATAAGGTAAGAGTCACATTCATTGCTCCACCCACTTTTTGCTTCTGGCCCCGCCCACCACTGGCATGCAGCCCCCTGAAGAACTGCCCGCAAGGGCATGCAGCCCTTGGACTGATAGAGGTTCCCTGTCCCTATCACATTTTGTTGTCGTTGCCATCTGTCTGTCTTGAGAGACAACAGAGTGCACCACCAAGAATGAAGCCAAATTGCTGTGTTAGCAACACGAAAATGACCTACCCGAGGCACAGGCCTGGGCAGCGTATCTGGAGGTCCTGGGCTGCCCAGACAACAAGACCCCCCTCTCGGCCTCACTGGTGTGATTCAAAGGAAAGCAGAGCAAGATGTTTAGCACCAGCTTGGCTAAAGGAGTTGCCAGGAGGAGGCATACAAGGTGCCATCCAGCTATTTTAGTGCCAGGCATGCAGAGTACTCCCCTCCCTTCGGTGACTTCACAGATAAGAATTACAGTTGATAGATTTATAGTAGTCCTTTTATTTCAGCATCATGTTGCGAGCACAAATACACAGCTCTCCACAAGGAGGGCAGTTGGCTAGTCTAATCCTCCTTCCAACTTGCACAGCATTTTGGGCGCCAACAGGAAGTTCCTCACTGCCTCTGACTTCTTTGCTCTCTGATACGTTAGGACAGGGGTCCCCAAACTAAGGCCCGGGGGCCAGATGTGGCCCAATTGCCTTCTAAATCTGGCCCACGGACAGTCCGGGAATCAGCATGTTTTTACATGGGTAGAATGTGTCCTTTTATTTAAAATGCATTTCTGGGTTATTTGTGGGGCATAGGGATTCATTCATATTTTTCCCCCAAAATATAGTCCGGCCCCCCCACAAGGTCTGAGGGATAGTGGACTGGCCCCCTGCTGAAAAAGTTTGCTGACCCCTGCGTTAGGACCTCCAAGTCCATGATGAGGGGGGGTGGTCCCCCACGCTCTCAAGTGACGTCTCAACTATTTTTTTTTTAATATTTTTTATTAAATTTTCAGATTATAAACAACAAATAAAGACAATCATGACAATCTTATTTCCAAATCCGTATGTCCACATCCGAAATATAACATAGAATAAAAACATACACAGTTAAGAAAAAGAACAATAATAACAATAAAATTACCTAATTTTAAATTTCTTAATTCCTTATTGGACCCCCTCGAGCCCCCTTTTTAACGGTTCCAATATCGACTCCACTTTTCAGGTTTCATTTTTTCCCCAAAACCTCCTATTTCACCATCTGCAACCTATATAAATGCTTAAAATCCCCTTCAAATGTCTAAATTACAATACTTCTTAACGTATATTCTAAATTTCTTCCAGTCTTCTTGCAACTTCTCGTCTCCCCGGTCGCGTAGTTTCCCGGTCAGGTCAGCAAGTTCCATATAGTCCAACATTTTCATCTGCCATTCCTCCACTGTTGGTAGCTCAGATGTCTTCCAATACTTTGCTAATAATACTCTTGCCGCAGTCGTGGCATACAAAAACAAATTCCAGTCTTTATTAGGTAATTCTCTTCCCATTATGCCCAAAAGAAAGGACTCTGGTTTCTTAATAAACGTAGTCTTAAAGACTCTTTTCAATTCATTATAAATCCTTTCCCAGAAGTCCTTTACTAGTGGACACGTCCACCACATATGATAAAACGTTCCTATTGCCTCCTTACATTTCCAACATTTATTATCCTGGTTATGGTACATCTTTGCGAGTTTTGCTGGGGTCAAATACCATCTATACATCATTTTCATCATATTTTCTCTCAAGACCGTGCATGCCGTAAATTTCATATTCTTTTTCCATAACCTTTCCCAATCCTCCATCATAATGTTATGTCCCACATCTTTTGCCCAATCTATCATTACCTTTTTTGTTTGTTCATCTTTCGTATGCCACTGCAGTAGCAAATTGTACATTCTGGAAAGATTCTTTGTCTTTGGATCTAGCAGTTCTGTTTCCAGCTTGGATTTTTCCTGTGAAAAACCATTTTTCTTATCTAGCTTGTACATTTCATTTATCTGGTGGTATTGGAGCCAGTCGTCTACCTTACTTCTTAACTGCTCATACGTTTTTAACTTTAACTGGCCTCCTTCCTCCACCAAGATATCTCTATATTTGGGCCACCTGGCCTCCGTAGTCAATTTTTTATGAGCCTTAGCTTCCAATGGTGAGATCCACAGGGGTGTTCTCCTCTCTAATAAATCTTTATATTTAATCCACACCTTCAACAATGATTTTCTGATTACATGATTTTCTGACGTCTCAACTAGCTGCCCCCTCTCTTCTGGTTCTGTTGTCATTATCTCGTAACTGTGTAACTCCCCCCTAAACTGTTCAGCTCCTGTCTTTCTCTACTTCTGAACACACTGTGGACAAGGGGGAGTGACTCTTCCCCCTCCAGCTCTCCATCAGAAAGAAGCTGGTCTGCCATAGAATGCATTCCCCAGTCCTTGTCTTCAGACCATTCCCTGACACTTAGGGACTCCACTCTGGATTGGTGCAAGCTTTGGTCCTTAGCCTTTTCTTCTCCCGAAGATATTTTGCAAGGCAGAGGAGGTTTAGGAGCACAGTTTTCCTTCTCCTAGATGGGCTCCCTTCCCAGGTTGATGAGCCTCACCTGTCTCTCGCTTCCCTCTACAGCACGCGCAGAAACCGCCTTCTTGACCACTGGAACCACTAGTCCAACCCCCTGCAATGCAGCAATATGCCGCTGTCCCATATGGGGATCAAACCTACAATCTTGGCGTTATCAGCACTACGCTCTACCGACTGAGCTATCCGGGTAGGGTGGAAAACTGCACTGCAAAATTCAGAGAAGTATGAATTTCAAAGGGTGGGCGTGTTTCAGTTTGTGGATGTTTCCAGAAACCGCAGATCCAATATGTTCATCTTTAAAAACAAACTGAATTTCATTTATCTCCATCCCTAATCATAAGGTTATAGTAAGCGGTGGGGGGGGGTACATGAGTTGAGACTGTAGTCTGCCCATTCCTGCTCTAAAATAACTTGCACGAGGCAAGGAGCCTAAATGAGGCTTTTGTTTCCTGAAGGAATTTAAGAAAGTGACGCTTGTTTCTCAGAAAGATACGGCCTGGCAGGGAGAGTTTGATGTTAAAGCAGAGGTCTGAAGATTGGTCACATTACAAATTAAATGTAACTGTCCCCCTCTGACTTGTAGATAGATATTGTTTTGCCAGACTGAGACACCAAGGCAGTAAGTGTGTATTTAGTTATGGGTCAAAGGTTTAAAATTAAATCAAATAGAGAAACTGAGTCTTGACAGAAGCAAACGGGATAATGTCTTGACTTCCCCAACGATGCAGTTCCACATTTGGATAAATCATTCCAAAGTTAGCATTTAGCCCCTCCCCCCCCGTAATCACTATTACTGAGAACAAAATGGGAGCTGAGGACAGAGGGAAAGAGTTTTGACAAGATAAATAGCACGTGGGTGCTGTTGTCAGCCGCAGACATCTCTGACTGCTTGTTCAAATCTGTGAGCAGCAGCAGAGGGCTGGGAGGGGAACACAGAGCGAGGAAAACAGGAACTGGGAACATGTCCTTATTAATGATATATGTGGGGAAACGCATCTCAGTGTCGGCTGACATCGCGGATGCATCAGCAGTTCATTCAGCATAAAAATTAAGTGTGAGCAAGGGTGTCACATGGTTAAACAACTCAGATCGCAGCTTGCATGTATACTGGTGACCTCATATAGCAAAGAGCACACAGCAATGTGTATTGAATCCTGTAGTTCTGTGGATTTGTTTTCCTTTGATCCTTAACTAATACTTGGTTGGTTGGTTGGTTGGTTGGTTGGTTGGTTGGTTGGTTGGCAGGCATGCATCTATCTGTCTCCAGATACAATGGAGGAGTGCATCTTTAGGGATGAAGCCCAACTGTTGGAAGATTACAGCGCCTGCTCCGACTGAAGAGACCAATTCCTGCATTGCAGAGGGTTGGACCAGATGACCCTCAAGGTCTCTTCCAGCTCTACAATTCTATGATTCCTTGATCTCAGGAGCCATCGATGATACAGGAGAGACATGTTTTGTTGCAGCTGGAGCAGATGAAGACATCCAGTTGTGCTGCTACAGGTGTACCATGGCTGTTGTTCTCTTTGCTCTCCTCCAAGTGGTCATTTCTCCTCTGGTCACTGCTATGGATGCATGACCTGATTGTCTGTCTCTAGGCAGGGATTTGATGTTGCCAGCTTCCGTGTCATATTTGCAGGAAGATGATGATGATGATGATGATGATGATGATGATGATGATACAGCCCTCCTGGATCAGGCCAAAGGCCCATCTAGTCCAATATCTTGTTCTCACATTGAGCAACCAGATGCCCCAATGGGAAACCCACAAGCAGGACCCGTGCCAGAATGCTCTCCCGCCAGTGTGGTGTAGTGGTTAAGAGTGGTCGTCTTGTAATCTGGTGAACCGGGTTCGCATCTCCGCTCCTCCACATGCAGCTGCTGGGTGACCTTGGGCTAGTCACACTTCTTTGAAGTCTCTTGGCCTTACTCACCTCACAGAGTGTTTGTTGTGGGAGAGGAAGGGAAAGGAGAATGTTAGTGCTTTGAGACTCCTTAGGGTAGTGATAAAGTGGGATATCAAATCCAAACTCCTCTTCCTCTTCTTCTTCTTCTTCTTCTTCTTCTTCTTCTTCTTCTTCTTCTTCTTCTTCTTCATGAGAAACACTCCATAGTCAATTACATGTTGATTAGATGTCAGCTGGAAGTTGTTAGATGTCGACTATGTGACAACATTACAATGTGGCCTGCAACCTGGACTCCCAAACAATTGTAGAAGAGGACATTTCAGACATCAAGGCCCTTGATAATGTGAAAGAGCCTCTTCTTGGAGCATCTTAGGAAGCATCTACAAAGGCTTGCAGAAATCTTCTTCGACGGAGAGGAGGATGAACCCAATAGACCATGCTTTCTTTAGCCCCTGCTTTTGAAAATGTCCCTTCCAACATCCTCAAGTTCCACTGGTGGCTTCTCAGAAATCCCCCCCAGAACTGGATGCTCTTCATTTGCTGCATGCCAGTGTCAGAGACAACAAGCGACAGGGAAGGATTCTTGAAGTGTACACCTCTGGAGCAGAGCACTGACCGCATATCTCTTTCAAGCTGGTGGTACCTACACACTGCATGAATATTTCAACCCTCAGTAGGCTTCAAACTAGTTCTGGAACAAGGCTTGATTGGATTCTTCCATGATGATCTTCAATACTGTTTGTCTGCCAAGATCTCCAACCTATCCATGGCCAATATTGCAGGAACTCCACAAGCCATTCTAAGGATCAGTGGCTCCTCTGTATGCATTAGTTTAAAAAGACAAAGACCAAGGCAGACATCAATGCATCATCCACTCCTGCTGATTCCCATCCCTGATCTGCAGCCTACCTTCCTTCCCATGCCTGCAGCCACTAGCCTGCAGCACTAGCGAATGCAACAAAATTGAAAAATATTTGCAAATGGACAACCATTGCAAATTCGACATGCAATTTCTAAAGGCATGCATTTTAAAGGCAGCACCTCCATGTGGATCTTTGCAGAACAACTGATAAGTGAGTAATGAAGTTACGGGGTGATTAACATGGTGAAGAGGAGCATTGCCTCACAGATCTCATGCTTTTGGCCAGATGCAGACCTGTGGAAAATGAACAGCCTTGATCGTTCCATGAAATGGAACAGCTCAATAATCTTTGACTAGGTCATCCACAGTGTTGAAGACAGTACGGTAGAGGCACTGATACTGCACTTTCATCTTCCATAAGCAAGCTTCTCAGCATTTTGCAGTACATTAAAAACAGAGGCGCTAACCTGCAAAAACCTGTTTGATCAGAGCTAACAGTGGAACCAAAACAGTTAATAGCTTCTTTTGTCTAAGATGCAGTTCTGTTGTCCAAATGATACCAGATTATGACAGCAAAATCCTCTTGTCCGCCAAACATAGTGCCACAAAAAAAAAATCGTTAGCTTTTACGGTGCAACAGAGTCCTTTATGTTGTTTATGGAAAACAGTGGGTGTCCTATGGATATATATACATGTATCACTGTGTTCTGTTTGGCTAAAGAAAGTTCTATAACCTACACATCCAGCAAGCAACCTAGGAAGCAAGAAGAGGCTATTTTGATGTCTCATGCAACATTAACAGATTAAGCACTGGGAGGGCAGGGGGGAATCGGTGAATCACTGGAAAAGAGGGCATCAAATAAAACAGCTGGCTGCTCTCACCCCACCCCAAGTAAAAGTGTTCTTATTGTGGCAAACTTCAAAGCGAGTGGGTGATTTGTGATGGGTTAGGTGCTCTGAACCTGCTGAGTCGTGAATACGCAGGGCATTGTGAACCTGCATACACAGAAAAGGAAGGGGAAATATTCCAATGAAATCAGAGAAGCAACCTCCAAACTGCCCCAGAACATATGGAGGAACTCGGAAGAGCGTCCCCTGTGGGTTTTAGTTGTGCAAGTAAATATTAATCTGGGGATGAAGGGGTGCAACGGGGTGGAGATCAAAAGAATGATTCCCGTTCCTGTAGAGAGAAGGAGGTGCTTTGATGTCCCAAATCCCTGCCTTCAGAGACTAATGAAGTGAAATTGTGACATGATGACACCTCAGAAGGTTTGAAAGCCTTTAACACAACGGCATATTTTTAGCTTTACTTTTTCTTGGGGAAAATAAGTGATACGCCATACTTCATTCCCATTGATTAGGTTCTGAGTAAAAATGTTGATGGAGAGAAATCAGGGTGTAGAACATGAGCAGAGTTGTGCATCTTATTCTGGATTCTAGGAAGGTTTTTTTAAAAAAAACAAATTGTATTCAAGGGGAATCATGCAGGAAATGTGCCACTCTCCTCTCCTCTTTCACTTACTATCATCCATTGCCCAGGTGCTTATCTTCAAGGCATTTACCAGTATAGTATGTTTGCTTACTCATCCCCTAATTGCAGGTTTCATCGGTAGCAGGTAAAAAGAGATGGCTGTGATTTTCTGTTGTCTATGCTCTGGTAACCTCTAAGTTAGGTTACTGCAATGTGTTATATGTAGGGCTGCTTCTGAAGATGGCTCAGAAACCTCTGCTGGTACAAAATTGGGCAGCCAGGTTGCTCACCGGGGCAAGGATTGGGTTTGAGCCAATGACGTTGATCCTGGCCTGACTGCACTGACACCCCATTAGTTTCTGGGGCCAATTCAAAGTGCCGGTTTCAAACTACAAAGCCTTAAACAACTCAGGACCGCAATACATCAAGGACTGCTCCTCCCCATGTGAACCTACCCAGAGCTTGCAATCATCACCCGAGGCCCTTATTTGTGTGCCTCCTCCCAGAGAAGTCTAGGGAGTGGCAGCATGAGAATAGGGCCTTTTCAGCAGTGGTTCCCCGTTTGTGGAATGCTCTCCCCAGGAAGGCTCATCTGGCTCCTTCATTGCACATCTTTAAATGCCAGGTGAACACATTCCTCTTCAACCAGGCCTTTTAAATGTATGGCAGGATAATGAATTGTTTTTGTTTTTATTATGTATATTGTTTATTTATCTTGTATTTGTACAAGTTCTCCACATTTCTGCATCAGTTTGTTATTATTATTTATTGAAGTCCTCGTGTAAGTTCATCAGCACTTTAGTGCAAATTTCTCCCTATATATACATCCATTTGCAAGGAGGGCCGAGTTTGGGGATACCTGAGCTAGAGTAACTTCAGCTTTCCTTGGGAACTCTCCAAGGTCCTGCAGGGGCTTCCTCTGCCTGGCTCGCTGCCTGGAAGCTGCTTTTGTGATGCTGAATTAAACCTGCTCCTTGTTTCATGTGCTACCTTCCTTCAGTCTGTCTCCTTCAAAACTTGCCACACATCCATGGGCTCCTAGCCTGACTAGAACAGGACACAAAAGGCTCCCATAGACATCACCTTGTAAACAGTTCATAAATGCTGCTGCAGCTAATGTGGGACTCAAACGTCTGCTGTTTGAGCAGGTACATATAGGAAACTGCTTCATACTGAGTCGAACCTATTGATCCATCTAGTTCAGTATTGTTTACCATGGTTGGCAGTGTCTCTCCGGGTGTTCAGTTCTCCTAGCCCTACCTAGAGATACTGGAGATTGAACCTGGGACCTAAGGCAAAAAAGGTAGATGCTCTACCTTTGAGCTATAGTCCTTCAAGAAATATAAGAAGCTGCCTGATACTGAATCAGACCATTGGTCCATGTAGCTTAGTACTATCCACAGTGGCTCACGATGATTTCAGGCAGGGGTCATTCTCAGCCCTATCTGAAGATGATGAGGAGTGAACCAGGACATTCTGCAAGCAAAGCACTGAGTTTCACCTCTTCCATGAGCACGAGAAACACAGGTGTTGCCATCTATGAGCTCTTGATCTTGCCTGCCACTCATCTCTTCCCTGTGAGAGAATAGATGGTGCCATGCTGTGACTAATCTTTTCAGAGTCAGCACAAAGAAAAATATTTCCCATTCTCCCTATCACCTCTCTTCCTTGCTCATTTATCCCAGATCTAACCTGAATAGACTTTGTAGGCATAGGGTGAGATCCACCAGGAGAGAACTACAAGCGCAGCTAGGCTCTTCCCTATCATTGGCGAAGGAATTGGCTGGAACACTTAGTTCTTTGCCTGTTACAGGCAAGCAACACAAGACCTGGCTGTACACGCAGTTCTTTGGATTGAAGCCACGGGGCACCATAGCCAGAGAAGGCATTGCATACATATGCAGCACCCATTGAAACAAAGGTCTAGTAGCCATTGATAGCCTTGTCCTCCACAAATCCATGTAATCCTCTTTTAAAGCCACTGAATTTGCAAGTTCAACATGCACTGTCCATCTCCTCTCTCCCTTTAAGCAAGCACAATTTGGACAACCTGCATTTGTTTTAAAAGGGAAATGTGAGGCACATTCACCCCTTGGGATGTGAATCAGGTCCTGCAAGAACTGTCCTCTGCTCTTCTTTTTTCACCTGGGAAGGTGGGGCCCCAAGTGATTTCAGCATCAAAAGCTGCCGATGTTGTAAGCCACCTTAAAAAGGTAAAGGTAAAGGACCCCTGACAGTTAAGTCCAGTCGCAGATGACTCCAGGGTTGCGGCACTCATCTCGCTTTACAGGCCAAGGGAGCCAGCGTTTGTCCACAGACAGTTTTTCCAGCTCATGTGGCCAGCAAGACTAAGCCGCTTCTGGCAAAACCAGAGCAGCGCATGGAAACACTGTTTACCTTCCCGCCGGAGCGGTACCTATTTATCTACTTGCACTTTTGGCATGCTTTCGAACTGCTAGGTTGCCAGGAGCTGGGACAGAGCAACGGGAGCTCACCCCGTCGCAGGGATTCGAACCGCTGACCTTCTGATCTGCAAGCCCAAGAGGCTCAGTGGTTTAGACCACAGCGCCACCCACGTCCCTCTTGCCGCTTTAAGTGCAGTTTACTATGGAAGGGCAGCCTAAGTGACAATGCTGAAATCCCACCTCAACCATACTCTTGTGCCTGGGAATCTGGAGTTTTGCTCACAGGTACAGAACTTTCAGCAGGGCTCTGGGAGTGAAAACCTTGCATGTGGCGCTACCAAGCTGAGGCCACAAACTGTTGTTTCAGCAGGTGCGGGAGACAGTCTTTATTAAGAAGGGCATGATATGCCTCCTTTCAAGCACTCTTCGTCAGGGGAACATTTATCCCACAAGCCTCCTTTCATGCTCTGCAAGAGGAGCTGCCTAAGGAATGGAGCCTGGCAAGAGTCGTCTTCCTGGCAATAATAATCTGCAAATTTGTGACCTCTAGATCTGAAAGTGCACTCCACGCATTGAAGAGAAAATGGGTGTTTTGATTGAAGTTAATACTGAAAAAATGCGCTCGCATTTAACACCGGCAGACATCTGAAGAGGCGGCTTGCTTGCTTACATTGCGCTCACTCACATGATAGGAAGTGAGCGTGCTGTCGCTTTCCATCATGTGATGCAGGTTATGAAGTCTGCTTTCAGGATGCCTGGAAACTTTTCCACCTTGCAGCAAGGAGCAGAGTTGCTGGGTGGGAAGGAGGAAAGGGCCCTTGCATTTTCTTCTCTCTTTTTTTTCCTTTCAGCACATTCAGCATCCTGTTCTCCCAATGGTCAACCAGCTGCCTATGGGAAACCCACAAGCCGCATCCAAGCACAATAGCACTCTCCCGATTTGTGATTGTCAGCTATGGGTATTCAACCATAAATAGGGAGAGAACATGATGTCGAAGGGGTTGTCCTCTGGTGAGCCTCCAACAAGCCATATCTCCTACAGCAGGAGTGGCTGATGTTTTGCCTCCAGATGTTGTTGGACTACAACTCCCATCACCCCTGACTATACTGCTATACTGATTGGGGCTTCTGGGAGTAGTAGTCCAATAACAGCAACCCTTTGCTGAAGGGTGATCCTGGCCTGGCCACTGTTTTATTTTGGAACTGTTATTTTAATAGATTTATATTGAGTTTTAATATATTGTGTCGTCTTCTGTATTTGCACGTTTGACTACTCTTTTGATTATTAAGCACTTAAGAGGTTTTCAGAATAAATAAACCTAGGGGGCACGATTTGCCTAAAAAGCCACATGAGTGGAGCCCTCCAAAAGAGCTTCCACTTGTGCAATGGGACTACCCCCCCCCCGCATCTGCCTGAATTTGGCTTTAGGGCATTGTGTGAACCCCCAGAAGAGCATAAAATGGGACATGAAGGGGGTTCGTTCTATTGGGCAAGCTGATATGTTTGCAAAGCCAGAATGTTTGTAACAGCATGTAATTCCACCCATTTAATAATAATAATAATAATAATAATAATAATAATAATAATAATAATTTATTATTTATACCCCGCCCATCTGGCCGGGTTCCCCAGCCTCTCTGGGCAGCTTCCAACAAAATATTAAAATACAGAAATCCATCAAACATTAAAAGCTTCCCTAAACAGGGCTGCCTTGAGATGCCTTCTAAAGGTCTGGTAATTGTTGTCCTCTTTGACTCTGGTGGGAGGGCATTCCACAGAGTGGGTGCCACTACCGAGAAGGCCCTCTGCCTGGTTCCCTGTAATTTGGCTTCTCGTAGCGAATGAACCGCCAGAAGGCCCTCGGCACTGGACCTCAGTGTCCGGGCAGAACGATGGAGGTGGAGACGCTCCTTCAGGTATACTGGACCGACCTACTTTAAAGGTCAGCACCAACACTTTGAATTGTGCTTGGAAATGTACTGGGAGCCAATGTAGGTCTTTCAGGACCGGTGTTATGTGGTCTTGGCGGCCACTCCCAGTCACCAATCTAGCTGCCGCATTCTGGGTTAGTTGTAGTTTCCGGGCCACCTTCAAAGGTAGCCCCACATAGAGCGCGTTGCAGTAGTCCAAGCGGGAGATAACTAGAGCATGCACCACCCTGACTGCTCCTGTCCTTTAGAATCCAGCTGCCAAGTTAGGCAGCCCATAGATCAAATTTCCCCAACTCAGTACCCTCCAGGGACTCATAGGATGGATCCAAGTTGCTCTGTTGCTTAGTGGAAGGGACAATGTGGAGAAAACTCACAGGCACACCAGATTGGTTCCACCCGTGCATTTGCACCGCACTGACCTCCCTGCTGTTCTCCTATGCCTTTAAGGCAGGTTCCTCTTCATCATCATCAAACAGCTTTAAAATGTTTTTAAACTAAGAAATAAAAATAGAGACAGACCAACTTGCTGAACAAGTCTTCTGGCCATGCTGCTATTGCATCTGAGCAGTTAAAGCTAAGACTGTTTGTGCAACACACCTTTGCCAAATAAACGGCATCAACTTTCCACCAATATATGTCTGCATTCACATTTTGTGAAAAGCTGGAGCAAACAGGTATCACCATCTTTATTCCTTGAGAAACTAGGGGTTGTTGCTAACCATATTAGCAATTGTTGGGGTCAGCTCTCACATTTCTCTCTGCTAACCTTCAGCTGGGAAAAGTCTAGGACTCAGAACCTTGATGCCCAAGGTGGAAAAACCCACTTAATCTCCAATGCCCAAATTAGTTGCTGTTGTTGCTGTTCAACAATTTGCCATTTTTTTGTCCATGAATGGAGACCCACACCAGCTGTTTGCTTCTTTAGCCTTACTCTGCCCAAATGGTAGGGACGATTCCTTCCAGACCACACAGAGGAATGAATAATGTCCACAGTGTTTCAGAAATAGAGTGAAGTTCCTTCAAAAATATGTGCTGAGCAGTTTCGATGGCAAGATTTATATAGTTCACAAGAGACAATTTGTGGTTTTATTTAGTCAATCTTTTTCCATCTTCAGCCCATCAAGAGCTCCTCAACAGTGCATTGTGAAGGGAATCAATTTGAGAGCGTAGGGATAGCCTGCAATTATTCCTCATTCCTTTATTTACAGAATGACCACCATATAACCTACATAAAACTATGTTCTTCTTGTTGATCACATTTTAAAGAAATAAAGATGATGGGGGCGGGATCCTACAGCAAATGTCAAATTGTTAGATATTAAGGAAAACAACAGGAAAGATATTTTTCTAGCATTACCTAGATTTAAACCTAACCCAAACCTACAATGCTCCAAAAGTCAGTTCAAATCCCAGATATTTTATTTTCAGGGAGGTTTTTTTAAAAAACAAAAAACCCTAAGCCAAACTTGCTTCCTCTG
Source organism: Zootoca vivipara (assembly GCF_963506605.1). Taxonomy (NCBI): domain Eukaryota; kingdom Metazoa; phylum Chordata; class Lepidosauria; order Squamata; family Lacertidae; genus Zootoca; species Zootoca vivipara. Next base: position 88,116,110 of record NC_083282.1, on the reverse strand, counting down.
ATCAATACCACCCCCACCACCACCCCAAAAAAGAATTAGGAAATTCTGTCACTTGCTGGAGCTAGATGATGGAAGATAACATCATCAGATGATCAAAGCCTCATCATTAATCCAACACACACACACTTTTCTTTTACTGCTAAACAGTTAACATTGTTGAAATTGGCCGCAGCTGGGTTTCAGCGCATTATCTGCAAATCGCAATCCTGTGGCAAGAATCGTCTGTTACTGGGGCTGCCTTGTCAGCAAGTTGACAAGAGCTCATTGCATTGACAAATGGACTTAGGACCAATAGTCAGTTGGGTAGGTGGGGGGGGGGGTAATAAAAAGAGAGAGGGGAGGAGGAGGAGGAGGAGGTGGTCACCCAGTCTAAGTGGCAGAAGAGGTACCGTAAGAAACGGGGCAACTACATCAGCCGCAACCCACAGAAGAGTGGGTGAGCTAGCCCTTTTGTTGTCCACCGACTGGGTCTCTCTCCTCCTCCTCCTCCTCCTGCTGCTGCTGCTGCTGCGTGGTGTCCCTGCTGCACACAGAAGACACGCGTAAAAATCCATGTCAGTCCATTAATAGTTCAGACCTTTCCGTTTGGAGGCAACTGTTTCTAATTTGGGTGATTCTGCTCGGGCCTCTCTCTCCCAGCAGCCCTGAGGCAGAGCTGCCCTCTTCTGTCCTTGCGGGGGCTCTGCAGGCAGGATCGGGGAGAGCTGGGGGGAAGGAGGGAGGGAGGTGGGGAGGCGTTGCCGAGAGGGCGGGTTAAATTGGGACAGTGTCAGCTCCAGTGAGCATCACCATTCCTGTTGCCATGGAAACGAGAAGGGGGGCGGCTGGTGCCACAGAGGCTTGTGGGAAGGGCTGTGACTGCAAGAGGTGCAGCCTAACGCCTCATTGCCTTGCAGGAAAGATGGGAAGGGCTCTGGGATGTGGGGGTGGGAGGTGGAGAGAGTGAGGAGGGCTTGCAAATTCCCTTCTTGCAGATCCTACCAAATATCCCCTAAGAGGAGCTCCCAAGGAATTTGGAGAATTTAGACGTAGGGAGGGGGGGGAAACCTCTCTCTCTCCCCCGCCTTTGCTCCTTAATTGCCAATATTTTGTGCATTCTGCTACATGTGAGATTAAACAAGAGAATGAGTGCCCAAGGGACCTTCGAGTAGCCTCTCCCCCCCCCCCAGTCTATTGCAGGGGGCTAGCAAAAGCATGGGCGTTGAAAGCGTTGTTTATATTGCTACAACCTCAGCTTACCAGGGATGGTAATTAGCCAGCCCATTAAATCCACCTAGGCTCAGGACTCCCTAATTAGCTCATTTCAGATTCTTTTCAAGTCATATTTCTCCTATTAAGCATCTGCAGTGGAGCAAGGCCATGTGCTTCTTGGTAACTGGCTGGCTTGGAACAGTCGTTAAGCCCCCTCTTTGAAGATGACTCGGACAATAACGATGAAGTGGGATAAACAAAGGGGAGCAGAAACAAAATTAAAATAAAATTTGCTGGTGTTCCTGCAGCAAAGCTAGCCCGCCGTGGGTTTGTGGAGCTTGCTCGATGTTGGCTTTTTGCAGATGCAGCAACCATCCATGGGCAGAGGAGAACCCAACCACTGGGCTGCATCAATAGGAGTATAGCATCTAGATCAAGGGAAGTAATAGTACCACTGTATTCTGCTCTGGTCAGACCTCACCTGGAGTACTGTGTCCAGTTCTGGGCACTACAGTTCAAGAAGGATACTGACAAGCTGGAACGTGTCCAGAAGAGGGCAACGAAAATGGTCAAAGGCCTGGATATGATGCCTTATGAGGAACGGCTTAGGGAGCTGGGTATGTTTAGCCTGGAGAAGAGAAGGTTAAGAGGTGATATGATAGCCATGTTCAAATATATAAAAGGATGTCATATAGAGGAGGGAGAAAGGTTGTTTTCTGCTGCTCCAGAGAAGCAGACACGGAGCAATGGATTCAAACTACAAGAAAGAAGATTCCACCTAAACATTAGAAAGAACTTCCTGACAGTAAGAGCTGTTCGGCAGTGGAATTTGCTACCAAGGAGTGTGGTGGAGTCTCCTTCTTTGGAGGTTTTTAAGCAGAGGCTTGACAGGCATATGTCAAGAATGCTTTGATGGTGTTTCCTGCTTGGCAGGGGGTTGGACTGGATGGCCCTTGTGGTCTATTCCAACTCTATGATTCTATGACCATCCAGCTCTATCCATCCAGCTTCCAGAGCTCCCTGGTAACACCTGGTCTTGATTCTGCAGTGAGACAAGTCTGGATCAACTTTGTCTGCCTAACAATCCAGTGCTGACACCAACATCTCAGGAGGCTGGACAGCTTGACTCGGAGATGAGTCAAACACAATGTTATATACCTAAGAGGAGCAGGTCTCCGCATATCTCTGTGTGAAGCTCCAAACAGAACCCACACCCAGCTGAGAGTCAATGGTGAAAGGCGAAAGGGTTTAATAGACTCACAGTGAGTCAGGGCTCTGCCCATGGCATGCCATGGCATCAATGGTGCCTTTTCGTAGCCTTCCCTTTTTATTGTACCAATTAGATATTTCTTCTGTTTGCACAATGCATGAACATTTTAAAATTATTATTATTATTCTTTTATTTTTTTAAAGTTTTGATACCCTGCCTTGCACCTTTAGGAGAGACATGAAAGAAATTGAACTAAATAAACACGTGGAGGAGGGAGGGATAAATCCATAAATCAAGGAGGTTACCGGAGGTTAGGCAAGGTGGGAGGAATCTGTGGCCTTCCAGTTGTTTTGTAGACTACAAGTCCCATAATCCCTCACCTTCACCATGCTGGCTGGGGCTGATGGGAGCTGGAGCCCAACAACATAAGAAAGTTATGGAGCAAAATGTGCAGGCAGCCTTCTAAACTGCAAGCTACCCAGCCCTGGATTATACCATTCATATTGGGAAATTCTGTCAATGGACATTAGCCAGGGGGTGAGGAACCTTTGGCCCTCCAGATGTTGTTGGACTACAGCTCCCATCATGCCATACCAGGGGTGCCAACTTGAATACAATACGGGGAGGGGCAGCTAAGACCCGCCCCTCATAATTGATCACATGATATGGTGCAAGCACACCATTTGAATGGCAATGCCCATCAACTTGAGGTGGGTGGCCCCTTCAAATATTGTATTGGGGGGGGGGGCTGAAGCCCCATTGGCCCCTAGGAGTTGGCTCCTACGTCCCATACCTTGACTGGGACTCCAGGAACATCAGTAGGGCCAAATGCTCCCCATAATGGTAAGGAGAAAAACCAAAGGCTTAGAAAAACTGAAATATTTGCAACAAGATAACATAAAATGGTTTATTCTGAGCTCTGTTTGGATCATGTCCTCCCCGCTCCCATTTTATATTCGCAGCAGCATGCCAACCAACAGCAGATGGGGGAAGAGGGAAATATCCCTCCATTCTAAGATATGGGAAGAGGGATTTGGAGGTGGGCAGGCAGGAAGAAGGGAGGCAAGGAAGGAGAACTCCAAACCCAAGAACAACTTTTAGGGTCAAAATCCTCACCCTGCATCCGTAGCAAGCATTGTGAGCTGCCTAACTTTGCATTGTACGGAGCCAGGAAATCCGAATGTTGGCAACACCAGTGGCTGACCCCTGGATTTGGATTCTCCATGCAAAATTAGAGGGGCAGCCAGGGTGGGGCAGTGAGCGCTTTATGATTCTATGTGGATATTCTGTCAGCAGAAGTGGCTTGCTTGGTAGAAAAGAGTCACAGCTACAGTCTCCTGAGAGCAATGTACACTGCTGGTTGAAGAGGGCAGCAAGAGTAAGGTTGCATGGGTGCACCACCAGCAGAGCAGTCCAGTGCTCCTGCCCCATACGGGCAGCAGTGGCCGGGCTGTCACCTCGCCATTCCTGGTATGTGGCAGTGACTCTGCTGCTGAGAAGCTATGGCCCGCTGTGAAAGTCACTTCTGCCTTGGAGCCTGCCTCATGCTCAGAGGTGGAGCGCATGCTTTGCATGCAGAGAACGTCACTCCCATGTTCAGTCAGCAACGTCTCCAGGATGGACTGAGAGAGATCTCCTGCCTGAAATCCTGGAGAGCTGCTGCCAGTCAGTGTAGGCAATATTGAGCAAGGGTCGGACTCGGCGTTGTCTTGTCTTCCGTTGTGTGAATGGTACTAGTCCATGTTTCGAGTTACGTGGAGGGTGAAAACTAGGGGAAATGGGGAAATGCTATACAGTGCTACCTCGGTTTATGAACACAATTGGTTCCGGAAGTCTGTTCATAAACTGAAGCGTTCATAAACTGAAGCGAACTTTCCCATTGAAAGTAATGGAAAGTGGATTAATCCGTTCCAGACGGGTCCGCGGAGTACTCAATGTGAAGCGTACTTAACCCGAAGCATGGGTGTAATTGGTTCCGGAAGTCTGTTCATAAACTGAAGCGTTCATAAACTGAAGTGAACTTTCCCATTGAAAGTAATGGAAAGTGAATGAATCCAATCCAGGTGGGTCCTCGGCGTTCGTAAACCGAAAATTTGTAAACTGAGGTGTTCATAAACCGAGGTTCCACTGTATACACATTTGATGCACTTTTTAATGCAAAAAAAAATCAGCAATGTGGACTAAAGTCTCTTCTGCGGCCCTTCCAAGATTAGGGGCCCCAAATCTTAAGCTTCATTAGTTTCATAGTAGACCTCCCCCCCATGACTCTCAGGGTCCCCCCCCACAACTCTACAATTATATGATTCTAGCCAATCTATGCCTGAAACATAATCTGCAAAAATAAAGAAATGCCCAATAGAAACAATGCATTGCTTAGCCCAATTGTCTAATGTTGTCTAAGGGTCATTTCTGGGTTGTTGTCTGAAACAAGGGGCATTCAATGTGGAACAATCTGGGGGGGGGGGGATCTATTAAACCCACAATACACACAAGCACGTACACACACGCCTTAAAATATAACAGCATCTCTTAACCCTGATTATTCAGGTGGAGAGTGGTTAAGTATGGTTGCTATGGAAACAAATTTTGCTGATCAGGAAATATTAATTTCTATTTTAGGTAACTCTTTGATCCTTGTCCCAATCCTCAAGCTGGTTTAGCTAAAGTACTTGGGTTCTAAATGGGCTGTGCTTGGGGCTTTTTCACTTTGGTGGGGGGGAAGACAAGTAAGAATGGGGACACACAATGGAAGTTTATAACATTAGGTACAGTGTGGAGAATGCGAATAGAGAGAGATTTTTCTCCCCGGCTCTTTCACGATGCTAGAACTCGGGGTCGTCGGTAGAATTCATTGCTGGTAAATTCAGGGCAATCAAAGGGAAGTGCAAAAAAATGCACTGTATTTATGGACTTCATTCCTACTGTTCTAAGGCTGGTGGCCACATAGTTAGACTGCTTTAAAGGGGGATTAGGTAAATTGATGAAGGATGCATCGTCTCACAGCTGGTGGTTAATTTATGGAACACACACATTGGTGAGACGTGTTGTGGCGGCTAATGCAATGAAAGGTACGGTAATTCTATCCACAGTGGTATGCAGAGAAATTTTGCATAGGGGAATAGTTAGCGCCAGAGACACCAACTTGCGAGGGCAAATGGCAGGGGAGATGTTGTGTGTGTGAGCATCACTACTCCCTCCCTAAGTTGGGCAGAAGCCTCCCAGGATTTGGGAAGCAGGCATCAGGGGAACATCTAGGAGACTAGCCTAGTCCCAGCGGCGGAGCTAGCCACTTGGGTGCCTGGACACCCTGCAGCTGGGGCGGAGAGAGCTGCCAGGGCCGGCCCTACGTGCAGGCTGGGTGGCGCAGGGCACCACGGCACCGGCCTGCTAGGAGGGCGCCGCGAGCTGCGCCCACCCGCTGGCCCACCGGTCCGCCGCGCACCGCGCTGTGCCCACCGCGCAGGGAAACAGGGTGGGAGGCCGCCGGAAAGATCGCACTGTGCCTGCCCGCCCACCCACCACGCGGCAGCGCCTGTGGCAGGCGCGCTGCGCCCACCCGCCCACTGCGCTGGGAAACGGGGCGGGAGGGCACCGGAGAGATCTGGTGCACCACAGTGCCAGGGGCGCTTAAGACAGCCCTGAGAGCTGCCCACGGGGGGAGCGAGGCACCCATGGCGGACATTTGGTGTGCTGCCCGCAATTCCCAAGCTTCCCCCAAGCTGTCAAAATGAAGGGGGAAGGGGGAAATGCCGCCGGCAAAGCGGCACAGCTCCCCTCTTCCCTCAACAGCTCGGGGTAGGCTTCGGAGTTGTAGGCGGGCAGCAGACCGAATGTCAAACCCCCACCCCCCCCCCCCCGGTAATGACACCCAGCACGGACCACCCCCACCGCCTCCCCTTCCTACACCCCTGCCTAGTCACCCTAGTTCACTAACCAGACACCCCTGTCTACCCACAGCTAGTCGTCATGATGACTCTATGCAGCCTTCAAGTTGCTGCATGTTTCTGAAGGCCAGTTGCTGGAGAGCAATGGCAGGAAAGAACTACAGCCGTATTTCAAAAGTCGAACAGAATCCATTCCGGAAGTCCGTTCGACTTCCGAAACGTCCAGCTTCCAAAGCACGGCTTCTGATTGGCTGTAGGAAGCTCCTGCAGCCAATCAGAAGCTGCGGAAGCCCCGACGGACGTTCGGCTCCCAAAAGAACGTTCAAAAACCGGAACAATCACTTCCGACTTTTGATCATTCGGGAACCGGAACGTTCGACTCCCAAGGCCATTGGGAGCTGAGTTACGACAGTTTTGCCTTTGTGCCCTGCTAATGTGTTTCTCAGGAGCACCCATTCAGCCACTGGGAGGAGGGGAGGAGGAAGAAGAAGAAAAGTGTGCAGTTTTTTTTCTTACAAATGAATTTTGAAAAATAGTTTTCTTTCAAGGAGGAGGAGGAGAAGCTGCTAAATATACATGTTTTTGCAAAACAGTTTTCCCGGGTGCAAGGCATTTATAAATGTTATTCATCCCTGATCAATGAATTTTAAGCACACTTTACCCAAAGGCAGATGTGAGTAACCTTTAGCCAGGGACGTCTTTACCCGGGGGTGCAAGGGGTGCGGGGCACCTGGATGCCGAATTCTGGGGGGCGCCAGGCACCCGCTGCTGAAGCCGCCTAAGCTCTTAACTATCTTACCTGTTATGAAATGATAAATAATTTTGATCAAGCTAGAAAAACAAAATACATATATACCTAGGTATTACCGAAATGTATACCTACTTCTTCACTAAAGGACTTTCGACTTTGTGCGCTCATTTACCAAAGACACGCTGCGCCAGCGGTGGCGCTTGTCATTCACAACGGCGCTGTGCACACGGGATTAACTCTTATATCAAAATATGTTATGTTACGTATTGTATTGAGCTGCTATGCGGGTCAGCAGCACTTCGACACAACTGATGTTTCTCCTAAGTAGGGGCCTAAACAATACTTACAAGTTTAAGTGTGGTGTATACTTCAGTATAAGTGTATTGTAAATAAATAAATAAATGTAAATAAATGAGCAAATAAAAAAGTTTGTTTCTTTTTCCTCCCTTCTTTCATAAACAAGAGATAAGGCGTAAGCGTGGTGTCTGACATAGGCATAAAAAAAGTTAATTTGGGGGCTGTCACAGTGGCCGGAGCGGACTACTTCTAAACTAAATTTGGGGGTGCTAGGCAGATCTTTGCACCCCAGCGGCGCATATGCTAAAGACAGCACTGCCTTTAGCACTCCAGATATTGCTGGACCAGGGCCGTCTTCAGCACCCCTGGCGCCGTGGTGCGACGGATCCCTCTGGCGCCCCCCCCCCCCGCCCCATTTCCCAGCATGGCTGCCGCCTGGAGAGCCAGCACCCTACACCACCCTGCCCGGCCATAGGGTCGTCCCTGGGCCAGGGGGCGCTGCCCCCCCTGTTGTGACGCCCCTGCGCACGGCAGAGGCGGCCCCAGGCCTGTGTGCCTCCCTAGAGCAGCTTGAAGCCGCTGAACAGCTGAGAGGCGCGCCTGGGGCCACCTCCGCCGCGCCTCTCTGCGGGCGCAGCGGCGCCCCTGGTGGCCTGGCGCCCCGGGCCACTCGACCCGGGCCTAGAGATGGCCTTGTGCTGGACTACAACTCTCATCAGCCTCAGCAAGCATGGCCAATGACATCTGGAAGGCAACGGGTCAGAGGGAGGGAGGGAGGGAGGGAGGGAGGGAGGGAGGGAGGGAGGGAGGGAGCTGAGACCTGTCCTAGTATGTGGATTTTTGTACACATTGCTTGCTTGGAGAACTGCACTGCAAAAATCCAGAGAAGTGCAAATTTCAAAGGGTGGCTGGATTTCAGTTTGTGCACGTTTTCACAAAGTGTGAATGAGACAGGTTTGCCTTTAAATGTGAAATGAAATGGATTTCTCCCCCACCCCACGTTCGGCAGAGGTGGCCAGGTGAAAAACAGGCCAGGGCTCCTGTCATCGTAGTGCAGGAGAGAGGATCTGAGCAGGTGCAGCGTGCCATAGAAGTTGCAGCTGGTGTTATCGCCTCTTCTCCGCAACTTCCAATGGTGTAGGAGCCCCCCCCCCCAAGTCCTCCTTTTGTTTATCCGGGCACTCTTATCTACAGAGCTGGCCGTCCACATTCAGGCCGGTGTGCTGCTTCTTGCAGCTGCAGCCTGGAAATTTGGATCGCTGCGATGAGGCCATCCGTCCTGCGGCCTCTCTAATTAGTATGCATACTGCGTCCAGATGGAGGAGGGACATACAAATCCCAGCATGCAACTGGACCCAAATTGCAGCCTTGCGCACGGCGCAGCAGCAGCAGCAGCCATCTGCTATGGAAAACAACCAGCCAAGCAGTTTAAAGGCAAACCATCGCGTTATGAACTGTGGAAGGGGGGGGGAAGGAGAGGATGGGGGGTCATAAAAATGTAGGGGATGCGGGGAAACGGGGAGGGTAAGATATATGTTCCTATTGTACAAGATTTCTCCCCATGTTAAGTGAGGATGTGTCCAAAACCATCTTTAACCCACTCCCTGCTGCTACAGCCTATGGATAATCGAGCAGCAGAAGATCTAGCACTTTTGTGTCATTGCAAAGAATTCTACCTTGGTTAAATTCCATACTGGAGAGAGGGGGGGGAGCAGAGATCTCCCCTCTAGCTGTTTAATTTGGTTACACATGAACACACACGCAAGCGCGTGCACACACACACACACACACACACAGTCATCTTCCGCTTGTTGCTTTCTATAAACAAGCATGACAGCTCCTCCCACCCCAAATAAAGTTATTTGCCTGCACAAATTAATATCTCATGCCCGCTGCTGAAGTATCAAGAGCTATTTGTCTCTGGAGAAATCATGTTAAAGACTGACGTCGTGGAAACCACCACCATTTGCATATGCAGATCTGCCTAATTATTCAGCTTGCAATTAAAAGGCTTGCGTGTCAGCAAATGAGACTAATTAGATGCATTTATCTATGATAATCAGCTTTATTACAAACAACATAGATTCCCCTTGACTTCACAAGGAAGAGGGCGCCCGTTGGCAGGGGTGAGCTGGTCAGGGGTGGGTTCCCGGGCGAGGGATGGGAGCCGCAAATTGACAATCAAAGCTTCCTGACTCATCCAACGAGGCTGGAGGTAACGAGGAAGCAGCAGCTCTTTTACGGGTTGGAATCGGAGAAAGAGTCAGGGAGCTGATCTCCTGGCCTGCTTAATTTGTTGCTGAGTGGCCAACCACGGGTCAACTTAATTTGATGCTGGTTTCTGCAAATAAAGACGTCACCTTCAGCCATGAGGCTGCTGTCTCTTTGGCCTCCTCCTCCACAGGATTCCTCCTCAGCTTTCCTTGGAATCTTATGCCGAGAACACAAGGCAATTCCTGCAGGATGAGGCCAATGGCCCATCTAGTCCTTCATCCTGTTCTCACGGTGGCCAACCAGATGCCTATGGAAAGCCCACAATAATAACATAATGATAAATAATAATTTTTTATTTGTACCCCGCCCTCCCCGGCTGGAGCTGGGCTCAGGATTCGAGCACAGGAGCACTCTCCCCTCCTGTGGCTTCCAGCAACTGATATTTAGTTAGCCTTATCCTCCACGAATCGGTCTACATAATTCTCCTTTAAAGGCATTCAGGTTAATGGCCCTCACTGCTTCTCACGGGATCAAATTCCCCAGACCCTCCTCTTGCTTGACCCGTGAGAAAAGTTTTCCCCAGCTAATTGGAGGAGAAGGCTGTCAATTGCTACTAGCTATGAAGGCTGTGCAGGGACCCAGGTGGCGCTGTGGGTTACACCACTGAGCCTAGGGCTTGCTGATCAGAAGGTCAGCGGTTCGAATCCCTGTGACGGGGTGAGCTCCCGTTGCTCGGTCCCAGCTCCTGCCAACCTAGCAGTTCGAAAGCACGTCAAAATGCAAGTACATAAATAGGAACCGCTACAGCGGGAAGGTAAACGGTGTTTCCATGTGCTGCTCTGGTTTGCCAGAAGCGGCTTTGTCATGCTGGCCACATGACCTGGAAGCTATACGCCGGCTCCCTCGGCCAATAATGCGAGATGAGCGCGCAACCCCAGAGTCGGTCACGACTAGACCTAATGGTCAGGGGTCCCTTTACCTTAATGAAGGCTGTGCACTGCCTCCACAACCAAAGACTGCATTTATTTATTTTTTGAATACCCATTTGTGGAGTGCTCCTTGCGCTCAGGTCCTGTTTTCAGGTTTTTGCCTGCTTGGCCACTGTGAGAACAGGATGCTGAAATAGATGGGCTATTGTCCTGATCCAGCACAGTCGTATTATGTTCTTAAATGTCCTACAAGGGTAACACCCTTTTCCTAGACTCCTGCCAGTCGAGACCTAGTAGACCAGTTCAGATTATTGTGCCTCTGGGTCAAGGTGATCAATGCTAAGAATAGAAACAAAATAAAAACAAAAACCTTCCAGTAGCACCTTAGAGGCCAGCTAAGTTTGTCATAGGTATGAGCTTTCATGTGCATGCACACTTCTTCAGATACACTGAAACAGAAGTCACCAGACCCTTATATATAGTGAGAGGGTGGGGAGGGGTATTACTCAGAAGGGTGGTGGAAATGGGTGATTGGCTGATAGGTGTGGGAAACCTGTTGATGGCTGTTAACGACTGCAATTGTTCTTACAGGAAAAAGCAAGGGGTGAGATGGCTAAAAATAGCTTTATCATGTATAATGAGATAAGAATCCAATGTCTCTATTCAGACCATGGTTTTAAGCAACTTCTCTGTCCAGTCTATTTCTGAAATTCTTTTGTAATATGACAGCTACTTTGAGATCTTGTATAGAATGTCCTGGGAGATTGAAGTGTTCTCCTACTGCTTCTCTGTGCCAAAAATGGGAGTCTGGAAGCCGAGGGCAATATCACAGCACAAACACTTTGTGCCTGCAACTAGCCTGTTTCAACAGTAAGTAATCCCAAGGGCTGTGAAGCCAGCCCCACCCCATTTGAAATGGGCACAATCCATGCATGCAATGTAGGGATGGAAACCTGAAGCCCTCCAGATATTATTGGACCACATCAGACCATCCAAGTGTCCCTATTTTCCAGGGACAGTCCCGGATTTACAGAAGCAGTCCCGGTTTCTGATTTGAATCCGGAATTTCCCGCTTTTCTTTAGGACGTCCCTAATTTCATCAGAGAAATATTGGAGGGTATGGTATAACAACCACAACCACAACAATTTATTTATACCCCACCTATCCGGCTGGGTTTCCCCTGCCACTCTGGGCGGCTCCCAACAGATTAAAAACAGAATAAAACATCAAACATTAAAAAATTTCCCTAAACAGGGCTGCCTTCATATAGTTGTTTATTTCCTTGACATCTGATGGGTGGGCGCCGCCACCGAGAAGGCCCTATGCCTGGTTCGCTGTAACCTCACAGTGAGGGAACCACCAGAAGACCCTCAGAGAAGGACCTCAGTGTCCAGGCTGAAGGATGGGGGTGGAGACGCTCCTTCAGGTATAGTTCAGGTATAGGGTGTCCCTGTTTTCATTGGAGAAATGTTGGGGGGTATGGAGTTATTAGGGACGCAGGTGGCGCTGTGGGTTAAACCACAGAGCCTAGGGCTTGCCGATCAGAAGGTTGGCGGTTCGAATCCCCGCAACGGGGTGAGCTCCCGTTGCTCTCTTCCAGCTCCTGCCAACCTAGCAGTTCGAAAGCACGTCAAAGTGCAAGTAGATAAATAGGTACCGCTACAGCGGGAAGGTAAATGGTGTTTCCGTGTACTGCTCTGGTTCGCCAGAAGCGGCTTTGTCATGCTGGCCACATGACCTGGAAGCTATACGCCGGCTCCCTCGGCCAATAACGTGAGATGAGCGCCGCAACCCCAGAGTCAGTCACGACTGGACCTAATGGTCAGGGGTCCCTTTATGGAGTTATTAGACCCCCCAAGCCATCTGCAGGCAACCCTGAAGGCAGGCTCCCTACTCTGGGGTAACAGATAAGGCCCTTTCATAAGTCCTGGCTGGCAGCAGCTCTGCCGGGTCTCAGGAAGAATAGACTTCCTATCACCAGCTAGCCCAGGGCAGTCCAACCTCTCAGACCAAGTGGGCCACAATAGTCCTTAGAGACAGAACCCAGTGCTTTTAAGCAGGATATGCAAAAGGATGGAGCCTTCCCCATAAAAAGCATGGGGCTATGGTTCCACCTAGTTATTGGGTGGCATCACAGATTTCCGAAAGATCGCCTAGCATAATTCTGCTTGCTGTTTTTCATTTCTGAGAAAAGCATTCCGCAACGTAGAGGCGTTATCCGTGTCCCATCATGAAAATAGCACCGTGATTTTTCATTAAATAAAGCATGAATGCTTTTCCAGTCTCCTGCTGCCATGTGAGAAATGGCTTGCTAAACCCCACTCGCTCTGTTTCAATGAAGCTAATTTCGAAGCAATTAGCACTAAACTGTGGTGTCTGCTAACGAGGGACGTGACAGTTCCCTAATTCAGAATAGATCTGTACACAGAGCTGCACCAATTTTGAATATCTGGAGTCGCTGATTACACTAATGTTAAGCCAAAGCGGCAACACACACATACACAAATATGAGGGGAGACCGGGTGGGGTGGGGAGAGAGAACATTGGTATCAGATAACAAACTACCAATTGGTAACATCAAGCAACATTGCCAGAGACACCTAGATCCATTACATTCAATGAGGTTGATTTCCAGTAATTAATGAGTGTGCATACACACGCAAATTAGGATTGCACGCCAAATTTTCACTGAGTGCCTTTTGCAAAGCAAAAGGCACCATTTTGGAAGGCTGAGGGAGGAGGAGTGAAGTTTCCTTCAAAACAACAGCACTCCCCTAGAAGGAGAAATATCACCTTTCTCTAAAGTGATCTGCACCCACCTCCCTAGGAAAGCATTGTGGGAATGTTCAGGGTGGCAGGAGAGGATATATTGTTTATTAATATCCTTCCTAACTTGTGCTAGCAAGTTGCTTTATGTAGCAGAGTTACATTCCCCCTTTTTACGTGCACAGCAGATAGCTGGTTGCAGGCTCGTGTGAGCCTCTCACTATGAGACAATTCAGTCTGTCTCAGATTGAATTGTACATTCCTGGTAAATTCCCTTTAATCCCTCTTAAAAGAATAAAGACACAAGAAGATTCCTGAAGGCAGACTTAGTTACAAATATGTACATGTGGATCTACCCCATATGGGGGAATAATCCCAGTGCCCCAGTGCTTCTGCTAACTGAGAGCTAGCAGAGCAGTCCTAGCTAAAAGCTGGCCAAATGAAGAAGGAAGCCAAAAAGAGAAGAGGAGGTGTGCTGCGTGACTCGTCCTTTTGTTACCTGGACAGATTAGGTAATGCCCACCTTCTGTCACATACAAAAAGTCAGGAGGAACAGGAATTTTTGAATGGCTGGGCCAAACATTCCCTCGCATGTCTTCTCTAGCATTACAAGGAATGTTGTACTTGACTGCCTCTCATGGATCACATCCCGCAAACATCAGCCTGAGTGTCGTGCTGCTGATTAGCTCCTTTAAAGCTGCCACAGTTGTCACTTTAAAAAGGGTGAACATCTTCAAAAGGTGTGTGTGAAGTTTCACAAAAAGGAGTCTCCCTGCTTTCACTCTATGTGTTGTGATTGGGGTTGAACTAGATGACCCTCGGGGTCCCTTCCAACTCTACAATTCTATGATTCTGTGATTCATTTAATCCATTTGTTTGCTCATTCCTTGGTAGGGATGAGGGAGAAATTGTTTAAAGGTGTACCTGTTCAATCCACACTTTTTATCTATGTTGGTTTAATTTGCTGCAATTTGCCGTAAGTCCCAGTCGGGGGGGGGGAGGAGGCAGGATATAAATAATACAATTGCTGTGAGGGACAGAAGCTATAGACAGCCGCCTCCCATCTTAACCACAAGCTCTTCGCCAAGCGCAAGTGGGAGCGGGGAGGGGGATGTTTCTAGCGAGGAATCAGGAAGTAGGAGCCAGGGCTCGGGTAAGGTAGCCGAGCCAAGGCGCCGCTTGGGAACGGAAGGGGGAAGCAGGGAAACCGCGGGAAGAAGACCGATCCCTTGCGACCCCGGAATTGCGTAGGAAACGTCGTGGGCGAAGATTTAGTATCCCCAGGCTACTTTGCTGGAGGAAAACGCGGGAATCTCCATTCGGAGGTTCTGAACCAGACTGACAACATGTACATAGTACTGACTCTGCACTGTAAATAGCTTTCACTGAATAAAAGCATGAAAAGGCAACGTCGTGAGGAGTCTTTACTCTAGAGTAGCTGCTACCGTGCCTGTGACAATTGCTATTTCTGAAAAAAATAAATACATGAACTGAGATGCCGCTGTCCTTTGAAATTTGCACTTCTGGAAATTTTACACTGCAGTTGTGCAGCCAAGAAATGTGTACAGAAATGTATACCCTACAGTAAAATGCAAGAGGTATCAGGAAACTGCTTTGTAAAAAAAAGTCTATGTTAGGAGAAATTTGCACTATAATACTGGTTAATTTCCATGAGTTCTTTTTTTTTTAATTGCACATTGATGTGGAAATGTAGAGAACCCAATTAGAAAAACATGAGAAGCTGACAGAAATCAAAATGGACGGATTCGCCCATCTCTACTCTGAGGTGCCTTTAGACCTTCAAGACAACTATAATCAACGGAAGAACTATATGTGTAAGCGAGCTACAGTATTGCAAATTAACCACCACAGCTCAAGCACAGTGCACCTCAATGGGAACAGCTCACACACTGTGACTTTTAGAGTCAAGCAGGGTTGCCAATAATCAGGGTGTGAAATGGCTTGCTATTGTGCCTTTAAATATATATTATATATTAAGAAGACTGCATGTGCAGCTTAGGAGGTGCAGCAGCTGGCTACAAATTATTGCATAGGATCTTTGGAAGGCCTGCCCTCCTCAGCTTCATTTTCCCCCTCTCCCAATTAACCTCCATCTCCAGGGCTCAGCGGTGGGAGAGAGCCTATTGGATGAATCACCCACCAGGGACCACCCCATGACATCACCAAGAGGTTGGGCCCTGAAATCTCAGGGTCTCAGATGCTCCTGACGTGGCTCATTCAATAGCCAATGGCACCCAAACCTCCCTGCAAAGCAGTCAGGATGATGACTCGATATGGATGTCACCCAGATGCCCCCTTTGCTTAATAGCCATGGGAAGACAACGCCCTCGCAAACAACGGACTAGACAGGAATCCCATATTGGAGTTGTACAATTTCAGACTGTGAGGGTGGGCTCACATGACTGCCTCTCCCTCGATTTTTTAAAAAAATTAAAAATCTGCACATAGAATTTTTTTTAAAAAAAAAAAAAACTTTCCCTGGTGCACCAGTTTTCTGTGTGTGGAGAGATTTATTTTTTTATTTTGGTACAGACAATCGTATGTGGCCCCAAACCTGCCCGCAATATGAAGTGGTACGGTTCAGAAACGCCCCCCCACACACAATTTCACCTGCTGTTTGGGATAACTAGGCCTCAGGCTAAGCCTGTCTCAGAATCACATGGATGTGCGGATATAAATCATAGAATCATAGAATCGTAGAGTTGGAAGAGACCACAAGGGCCATCCAGTCCAACCCCCTGCCGAGCAGGAAACACCATCAAAGCATTCTTGACATATGCCTGTCAAGCCTCTGCTTAAACACCTCCAAAGAAGGAGACTCCACCACACTCCTTGGTAGCAAATTCCCAGGTCCGTGCCCCATAAGAGAGAGAGAGAGAGAGAGAGAGAGAGAGAGAGAGAGAGAGAGAGAGAGAGAGAGAGAGAGAATTTCCATACGGAAGCACATATAGATGTTATATATTTTTAATATATATATTTATATATATAGAAATGACAACAACATAAGGAGAAAAGAAAGAGCAGCTACTCCTTTAAATTAGAATGTTGTACCAGGCTGTCCACCGGGAGTTGATGGATATCTAATTATTCAGGCAATCTGGCATCAAATGTCCTCATTTCCCAAATCCATGCGGGAATGAAGAATTCACTTATTCAGCCCAAACTCTAGTAGCATCTTCCGCATTGTTCTTTTCTTCGTCTCTGCAGACTTGGGACAAGGGAGAAAACCACTTTTCCCAGAAACCGTTCTCTCTCCCCTCTCCCCTCTTGCCCTGCTTTCCTGCTCCACCAACCTTTAATTAATTAGTTCAAGGCTCCGAAGGGAGTTGGGACATAAAGACCGCAGGTCAGTTTAGCTCAGAAGTGTCCACACCCTGTTTGTGGCTCACCAGGCTTTGGGGCGGGAATTTTCCACAGCCCTTCCTGGAGATGCCTGGGATTCAATTTGGGGCCACCTCTACACAGATCTAATCCCCCGCCCTCCAACTTTCTGTTTAGGAAACAAACATTCAAAGGATTTTGAGGGAAACTAAGAGACCTTCGCTAAAACCAGAGACATTCCTGAGGGTAGTTCAACACTTCACACACCAGTGTAATGCATAAAGTTTATAGGAAAATAAGGGCAATTGCTTTTCTCCCTCCCACACTCCATCATCATACTGAGAAAGGCTACACCTGTTTAATGTCTGCCTCCCATGCACTCATCCAAGCGACAAGAGCCCCACCCAAACAAAAGGCTGGTGAGTCCCATTCAAATCTCACATTCCCATTCAAAGCCTCTAACACTCAAAGCAACTGTTGTTTAGTCGTGTCCGACTCTTCGTGACCCCATGGACCAAAGCATGCCAGGCACTCCTGTCTTGCACTGCCTCCCGCAGTTTGGTCAGACTCATGTTGGTAGCTTCGAGAACACTGTCCAACCATCTCGTCCCCTGTCATCCCCTTCTCCTTGTGCCCTCCATCTTTCCCAACATCAGGGTCTTTTCCAGGGAGTCTTCTCTTCTCATGAGGTGGCCAAAGTATTGGAGCCTCAGCTCCACGATCTGTCCTTCCAGTGAGCACTCAGGGCTGATTTCCTTCAGAATGGATAGGTTTGATCTTCTTGCAGTCCATGGGACTCTCAAGAGTCTCCTCCAGCACCATAATTCAAAAACATCAATTCTTCGGCGATCAGCCTTTTTTATGGTCCAGCTCTCACTTCCATACATCACTACTGGGAAAACCATAGCTTTAAATATACAGACCTTTGTCGGCAAGGTGATGTCTCTGCTTTTTAAGATGCTGTCTAGGTTTGTCATTGCTTTTCTCCCAAGAAGCAGGCGTCTTTTAATTTCGTGACTGCTGTCACCATCTGCAGTGATCAAGGAGCCCAAGAAAGTAAAATCTCTCACTGCCTCCATTTCTTCCCCTTCTATTTGCCAGGAGGCGATGGGACCAGTGGCCATGATCGTGGTTTTTTTGATGTTGAGCTTCAGACCATATTTTGCGCTCTCCTCTTTCACCCTCATTAAAAGGTTCTTTAATTCCTCCTCACTTTCTGCCATCAAGGTTGTGTCATCTGCATATCTGAGGTTGTTGATATTTCTTCCGGCAATCTTAATTCCGGCTTGGGATTCATCCAGTCCAGCCTTTCGCATGATGAATTCTGCATATAAGATAAATAAGCAGGGAGACAATATACAACCTTATATTAAAGCAACTAACCCAGTATAAATCTGCTGAGGCAAAATTTGAAAGTTTAAATTTATCTCCGCAGCATCGCCACCTCTGATTTTTTTTTATCCTGGTAAAGCCAATCACTGTTTGGACATTGCTTCCTTGATATCCTTGATATCAGCTGCTATTTGAAAGCAGGCTTCCCAGCAGAGATTTGCTTTAAACAGATCTTTTCTCTGATCTTCTCTCCGAAGCTCCTCCGCACACCAGCCTGGATGGAGAAGAGTTTGTGGGCCCTTTATAAATATTCAGTCCCTATTGAGGCAACGGTCAAAAACATTTAAGCACAGCCTTCTGGCCTGGCATGCCAATAACTCACTGATTTTGCCTTTTTAGCTCCTTCAGAGTGTTGCTTTGACACAATGGCACGTCTCCGATCTGGGAAGGGGCCTCGGAAGCTATTGTAGCAACGATTCTGTGATTAAGAGACTCAATGATAAAACCTTGACATGGCAGGTCAAGGCAATCTCGGTGGAAGGGAGCAGGGTTCTTTTAGCACTACAAAAAGATGGATGTCAGTTCCTTTCTGGTGTCACTGGGAATTCAAGGGTGCGGAACATTTCCTTGGAAAGGGATGTCAACAGACTAGAAAAAATAAACAGCATGTTCTGCTCCTCTGCAGTTTGTGCAGCAGAAATAAGGTGAGATGAAGTGAAGCTTTTCATGGCGCTGGAGACAAAGCATGCTCTCATCTCACGTCTGCACATCAAGATGCTGCTAGCTGCTGCTGCTGCTTCTTCTTCTTCTTCTTCTTCTTCTTCTTCTTCTTCTTCTTCTTCTTCTTCTTCTTCTTCTTCTTCTATCACTCATAGCCAAGTAAGATTGTCTTCCATGAACACGGTCTTAACAGTGAGTCCGTAAGTGACTGTGGAAGCCAATTCTGGATCCACACGTCCTTCCACAGTGGGGACATAAGTTTCCGGGCAGGAGTTGATCACGGTGAGGGTTTGCCAAATGTGCCTCCCTTTTGTCTTGAGTTCGAGTGTCTTGAGTTTGACACCTTTAGTAAAGGCTGTTCTCCAATTGGAGCACTCGCAGGCCAATGTTTCCCAGTTGTCAGTGCTTATACTACATTTTTTTAGATTTGCCTTGAAAGAGTCTTTAAACCTCTTTTGTTGACCACCAGCATTACGCTTTCCATTTTTAAGTTCGGAATAGACTATGGTAGTTGCTTTGGAAGATGATAATCAGGCATCCAAACAACATGACCAGTCCAACAAAGCTGATATTGAAAAATCATTGCTTCGACACTGGTGATCTTTGCTTCTTCCAGTACACTGGCATTAGTTCTCTATTAGACGATGCTGGATTTCGGCATCAATGTCAGCCCTTGTGGAAAAATAACTGCCCAGGTAGGGGAAGTGATCAACACTTTCCAAAATTACACCATTGAGCTGGATTTGTGGTGCTGCAGAGGGGTTGTTTTGTGCTTGTTGGATGTTGAGGGATAGGCCAAGCTTTTCATAAGCTTCTGCGGAGATATTTAGGATGGTTTGAAGGTCATCCTCTGAGTGTGCACACACTACATTGTCATCAGCATACCGAAGCTCTATGACAGAAGTTAAGGTAACCTTACTCTTTGCTTTCAGCCTACTTTTCAACCAACATAGCTGTCATGGCTGGTTGAAAAGTTGGCAACCCTGTCCTAGAAAGAAGGCCAGCTGCTCCAAGAAGGTTCTAAGTTGATTGGTGAGGATGTCTGCTTGCACAAACTGCCCAGCAATTCCTGGCCTCTGTTCTTTCAGTCTGCAGCTGAGGGGCAGGCAAGGAGTTCTTGGACTCCAAATCCCATCAGCCCCCAGACAGCATGGCCAATGGTCAAGGATGATGGGAGTTATGGTTCAAAAAGTCGGACGGGCACAGACTGGGGAATGTTGACCTAATGGATATTGAAAGCTCCAGCCCTGAATGCCTCACTTCATCTGAAGGGGAACATTTTGCATATCCCTGATGCAACTGGAAGGGCTGTTTTTGATGTTTGGTGTTTCATTATGTTTTTATATGTGTTGGAAGCCGCCCAGAGTGGCTGTAGCAACCTAGCCAAATGCTTGGGGTATTTATAAATAAATAAATAAACTCTCTCTCTCTCTCTCTCTGTGTGTGTGTGTGTGTGTGTGTGTGTGTATCTCCAATCCACCTCATGGCCCCAATCAGGGCCGTCTCAGGCCGGTCGGGCGCCCTGGCACCGTGGCATGGAGATCACTCTGCCCCCCCCCCGCCCTGGTGGGCGGGCGCAGCGCGCAGCATGGCTTCCGCACGGCTTCCGCACGGCTTCCGCACGGCTTCCGCACGGCTTCCGCACGGCTTCCGCACGGCTTCCGCACGGCTTCGCCGCGCACCGCCCTCCTGCCAGCCCGGCACCCTGGCGCCCCGCGCCACCGAGACTAGCCCTAGAGCCGGGCCTGGCCCCAATCTGTGCATAGCCCACCTGTCTCAGATCCAGTCCTGAATTAGTTCAGGGGTGGGGCTAATGTTTAATTAGGATTTATATTTATTTATTTTTAAGCAAAATGAATTGCCATGAAGGGAGGAGGAGACATTGCATCTCCTTTCTGCCCCCCAACTGACTGAGAGCTAGGGGGGGTCAATTCTGCGTAGTGCTCCTTCACAAGGAGCTTCCCTGCTTCTGAAACAGCACCTCGCAGGATTGATGCCTCCACTTTACAGCTGTTAGTTTTTCCAGGAAACTGAAGCTTAGAGACAGCAGGTTGCCTAAGGCCCCTTTGAGAGCTTTATGGCTGAGCAAGGATTTGAACCTGCGTCTCCCAGATATCAAATCTGCAGTTAGATCTACAATATGCAGGCAGCAGGATGTGGCGTAGACTGCTGGTGTGGTAAAACGTATCGTACTATAAGAAAGGCAAGTCAAATCGGCCACTTTTTAATGCTGTCCCACATATATACCACTTCCTGCAGATAGAAAACTAACACATCAAGGAAAAAACCTGTTGTTCGGTCCATTGCCTGAGGGGCTAGTTATCCACTTGCACAGAGCTTTTGACATAAGAAATCCCTCATTTGCTGTCTAAAGAGGTACAGTCCACTCTATCACTGCCACCATATTATGCTGCATATAGAGATACGGCCTTAAATGATCAACTGTTGGATCCAGTTGATCCCTAGGAGGAAGATGTTCACACAAGATGCATATCTGATGGCTAACGCTGCAGATACACACATATAAATGTGCTGAAGAAATATGCTCAGGTGGTTCCTGTTTCCCGTGCTTCTGGTGCCTCTAAAATCAATGGGCCGCACACCTGTCAAAGGAGACTCTTTGTATCCCTTCACCCCTCCTCCCCTCAACAGGTTCAAATTAATAGAGACATCTGAAGAAAACAGTACATTTCCTTCCAGATATCTCCCCAAACATTGTTAGCATTTGCAATTGCAGGAGGCAGCTGTGTCAGGAGATAAGTTAGATGATGGCATTTGAGGATGGCTTGGTTCCAAAGGCTGCATCACCCACAAGGGAGCTGGGACAGCATTCTTCAAGTGTAAAATAGCTCTTCCTGGTTTCCATCGTTCTAATGAACATGTCTGCAAAGATAGCTGAGTTTCTCTGCACAGCTGATGGCTTCGGTTTCTTGGCGCATGTGTCCACACAGCCCACCCGATGGCGAGCATCACAGAGTGCAATCACACAGCTGCCAGCTGAACGGCAACCACAAAAACAGCGGCAATTTGTTGCTGACAAAGGAAAGCTGGACAAGGAAAGGGCCCATTACCTTCAGTAGCTTAGGGACTCATCAAACCTAAATCCGGCTCTGGGTTTCCCCCCAGGCATCTGGTTGGCCACTGTGAGAACAGGATGCTGGACTAGATGGGCCATTGGCCTGATCCAGCAGGCTCTTCATATGCTCTTACATTTTTTAAAATAAGACTCCTCCTGTTTACATTCAGTAAAATGCCCGGTCAAAATGGCACCTCTGAAAGTCACACCAGTACTAATGTTGCTGGACATCCTTGGAAGACAAGCATTCCCAAAACGGAGAGCATCCACAGAAGATCTCCGTCTTCATTCATTGTGCTCTGGGTAGTATGTAGTTCATCCAACTATTTTTGCATTTATAAGCGGTGTGTGTGTGTGTGTGTGTGTGTGTGTGTGTGTGTGTGTGTGAAATCACTCAAGGCATCAATTAAAACCAATTAAAATAGCATCAGTAAAAATCACTATCTCCAACCAAAACCACAGCATCAGTAAAAAAAAAAAGTTTTACACATCCAGCTTCAAGCTATCAAGCATTGTGTAAAGATACTTAATGATATACATGCATAGTGTACATATGTGTGAATCAGCTCTGTGTGTAGTTTATTTATCTCTTCACAGATTTATTGTTGAGAGAGAGAGCATTCTTTAATACTTTGTAGTGGCGAGAGACGTGAATTCCTCATCAGAACTGCTAGGCTTCACTGCAAGGCTTGAGAGCAGTACATGTGAAAAGGATCTAGGAGTCTTGGTAGACCACAAACTTGACATGAGTCAACAGTGTGATGCAGCAGCTAAAAAGGCCAATGCAATTCTGGGCTGCATCAATAGGAGTATAGCATCTAGATCAAGGGAGGTAATAGTACCACTGTATTCTGCTCTGGTCAGACCTCACCTGGAGTACTGTGTCCAGTTCTGGGCACCACAGTTAAAGAAGGATACTGACAAGCTGGAACGTGTCCAGAAGAGGGCAACCAAAATGGTCCCTGAAAAATAGGATCACTTGGACGGTCTGTATATGAGGTGTAAGGAACCTTAGTCCTTCCAGATGTTGTTGAATGGCAACTCCCATCAACCCAGGAAAGCACGGTCAATGGCGATTGACCCTGACATCTTCTAGCTAGAAGGGAGGTGCTCCAACAGTGAGCCACAATCTTTCTCTCATCCTTTGTCCACAAAAGGGAGCCCAGGGCAACTTACAATGGGGAGGGGTACAGAAAAAGTAAAAATACACCTGCAACTTTTATGTACATCTTTGTTCTTTCCCATCCTCTTTGGGGGGTTTTCCTGGTGAAACCTAAGTAGACACCTTGAAAGCAGGAGATCTGTTGGAGGCTGAGCTGGAGGCGGGAAAGTCACAAGCAAAATGTATTTTGGGAAATAAGGTCAGAAGGCAGGAGGAAACAGCATTCAAGGTTTCAAGGTATAGTTAAGGGATTTGCTCTGGAAGGAGAAGGCAAGTAAAATTCAAAAGCCTCACGTTTTTCTGCTATTAAGGCCAATGATTTACATAATAGATAGACCTTTTTCTTTTTCTTTTTACAACTCTCTAGCCTAATGAGAGCATTAGGAAAAGGATGTTTCCAGGTAGAGTGGCCTGAATAACATCAAATTCTCCCCAATTCTTTCCAGTGCTTGCAGGAAAAGGAAGATGCGCCGCTTCTAATCTTCTCTCGATTGGAAAGGCCGGCGCAGAGTGAAATGGCTGTTTGCCCGCAACAAAAACACCACTGCCAAGAGGAGGCTGCATCCTAGTTAGAACGACCTTTTTCTCTCTCCCCAACCCCCTTCAAAGGCCATTTTCCTGCAAACGACCCAGATGCTCTGCGGCTCCATATCATCCGCTCACCTCGACAATCTGCCCGGGGCGTTTCTAGCCCATAATGTTATGCTGAGAAGTGGGACGGAAAGGCAAGGAGGCGATTGTAGCAAAGATGGCTTCTTGCATGCAAGCAAGCTCGCCTTTGCCTCTCTCGTTTCGCCGCAAACAGGGAACGTGAAGCAATTTGCCTCCGCCTCTTCTGTGTCAGTAACTGCTTTGTCTCTTCTGCTTTGCCTGGGCAACAAGCAGCCTGGCTTTGCTTTCAGCAGGAAGAATGGATCTGAGGACTGCAATTATTCCAGCGGGCCGGGCTGGCTTCTCTCCTTGCATTGTTAAGGGATGATGCTGTTCCATAGTGCAAAGGGAGAAAGGCATGCCCATCTCTCCTGGCTTCTGCATCTCCTGATAACTAAAGGTGGAATGATGATGGTGTGGATGGGCCATCCTGGAGTTCCAGAAGCCTGGAATGTGCAGGTCACGCTCGCTGGAGCACACTCATAACTGGAGCAAAAGCTGAACGACGTTGCTGGTTGGGTGGGTGGGTCATGTGTCCTCCTATACAGAAGGCAGTCCTCTGTTTGGGGGACCAGGTGTCAGGAACTGGCCAGATGAAGAAGACTGGTGGGCGCCGTTTGCCCAAGAGCCTCCCAGGGAGGAAACAGAAGACAATGACTTAGATGCGGGATCCTGGTGGTGAAACACTGAAGAGCAGTCTGGGGAAGAGACAATCTGGGAGGTGCTAGGACAGTGATGGCGAACCTATGACACACATGTCAGACATGACACACAGAGCCCTCACTGCTGGCAGGCGCCCCATCGGCCCATTCGCACTGTTGTTGTCCCCCCCAATTTGTTCTTCCGCTCCTCCTACAGCTTGTCTCCGCTACAGCTTGTCTCCACTGTTAAAACACTGTTGTTGTTGCTGCTGCTGCTGCTGGTAGCCAGAGATTAGTTATTTTAATCTGTGCTGTTTTTTTCTGGCGCTTTGGCAGACTATGTCGGTGCTGTGTGTTAGTTCCAGCGAAAGTATTATTTGTCATTTATTTCTGTTCTCTCCCCCCCCCCAAAAAAGTGCAGCAGCTTTGGGGCATCCCCCCCCCCAAAAAAGCAAAGCAACTTTTGCATCCCCCCCCAAAAAAAAACCTCCAAAACTTTGGTCAGCAGCTCCCCCCCAAAAGCTCAACAACTCTGGGCCCTTTGTGATAAATAAGGTTTTTTTGGTTTGGTTTGGTTAAATAATTAGTTTTTGGTTTATTAAATACAGTTATATATTACAATTATACATTTTTGTTATTTAAACTATAAATATCGCAAAATTTTTATTTTTTTCCCGAAGTGACACACTACCCGAGTTATGCTCGGTTTTTTGGCGAATTTTGACACACCAAGCTCAAAAGGTTGCCCATCACTGTGCTAGGAGCAGGGGGGGGTCAGGAGAATGGGGACCTTCCAGGACAGGGTTAGAGACTGTCAGGAGTCCAGGTTCCCAGCTTGATAACACAGTAAGTGTACGTAATTAAAAATGAGGATTTATTGCAAAAACAACCAGATAGCTCCAGACGGCTCTAACAAAGCCTCTGCCATCATTACTCAAGAAGACCCTTCTGAAGACTCCTTCTGGCGTCAACAGAAGATATTGAACTTATGACCCTTACGTCTCTTGTTTTGCTTCCTATCTAGCAGCCCTCCCATTTGCTGACTTTTCGGACTTAGTGGATCAGCTCCATCCTCTTCCTGTTCTGAGAGGCTATCTCTAAGTTTGTTCGTGCCTGTTTGTGCTTCCTGAAAGTTTTGGCTGTGTTCTAGCCTGCTCTCAGCTACTGCCTTATCAGCCTGCCCTTCAAGGTCAGGAAGAGATGGGGTCTGCAGCTGCCGGCTCTCCCCTGCCTGACTAACATCTAAGCCTCTCTGTTCCTGGCTGTTTTCTGCAGTTGGCTGCAAACCTTCACTTGGAGCTGGCTCATTCCTGACAGGGACTGAGACTGACAGTGTGAGCACAGGCAAAGAGGAGTCAGAGGTTGACCCTGTTACCCAGCAGCGGGACAGTCCCAGTCCTGCTGGGTCTCCTCCATCTCTGACACTCTGCTCGAGGAGAGTCCGGCATGTTGCTGAGCAATGGGCCAAAAGGCCCAGAGAAGGAGCCCATCAACTTTGTCTGCTTGGGAGGGGTCCAGAGTGAGAGGCAAGAGGGGGGAGGCGGGGCCAGTGGTCAGTTTCAGCAAGATCTCTGGCCGAATGACTCAAGTTTAAAGATGAAGAACTATGAGTTGGGAAAGTGGAGACAGACTAAACAGGCACACACTTCTTCACAATGGTGAGATGTCTTGTGCTTCTATTTAAATTACAGTATTCCCCCCCTCACACACACACACCTTAAAAAAATCTGCAATATTTAAGGAAGATTGGAAAATGTTTGTAGAATATCTGAAGAATCACTGAGATAAAATGAGAGAGGAAATACTCAGAGGAATTAGAATATGAGGCCACAAGGGATAATCAGAAGGAATCATGGAAGGGGGGAGAGAAGGGAAGTCGATGTTTAATGCAATGTTTTGCTTTGTATAGGTGATCATGAAAAAAATATAAATACAATTTATATATTGAAAAATTGCAGGTACGGTATATACATAAACTAGCATATGCAAATCTTATACAAGTCTGCCATCTTTTGTTCCAATCTAACCATAGCTGCCAAGTCTCCTGTTTTTCGCGGGAAACCCCCGTATTTTAAACCGTTTCCCACTGGCAGCCCTGATTGGGAAAAATCCCATAAATCCCCCGGATTTCCTACCTGCCAGGGAGGCTCCATTTTGGGTGCTGGCGTCGCCCGATTTCCGGTGCCCAGACATGGGTAGCGCGGCATGGGAAGTCGCTTCTATGCATGTAGAAGCGACTTCTGGTGCTGCTCCGCCCATGCCTGGGCATGGAAAATCCAGTAGAGCAGCACCAGAAGTTGCTTCTACGCATGTCCGGACATGCGTAGAAGCAACTTCCGGTGCCAGCGGCGCCCGATTTCCAGTGCCCATACATAGACTTCCGGTGCCGCGCCGCTGCTGATCCCACATTTTTCAGTGGGAGACTTGGCAGCTATGAATCTAACACCGGGCATGGTTGTTGTTTCAGTCAGAAAAATAATTATCGTGAGTTGTTTCAACTGGCTGGCAATATGAAATCCTGACAAGACACAGCAGTAATTGTAATTTTTAAATACTGGAAATTGATAGAACCATATATATCTATATATCTGATATATCTATCATCTATCTATCCATCCATCCATTGCTTTTAGAGAGACTGCTGGTGTTGCCTAAGGGCTCATGCCCCCTGCCCATGCCTTAAGCCTGATATGTTACCTCAGGGTTGTTAGCCACAGTTATTCCTAAAACAAAAAATAATAACAGGAATTGCCCTTCTTACTAATGCAGCCATGTGGTAAGAAGCTCAGGATATGGTACAATGAATCCCAACCCCCTTAAATAATAATTTTAAAAGTTTGCTTGCCCTTCTCTACAGCCTCGGCTACAGTAAACAGCGAGCCTTAGAGAGCGTCCCTTAGAAAATGAGATTTTATGGTGTGCACTGAAAACCGTTGGCAACAGAGAGAAAGGAGTGTGCTGGCAGAAACACAATGCTTACAAATTATTAGCCTTTGTATGTAATTAATAACACACACCCAGTCACCTAAAGTGTCAGAATTAATCAATATTGTTACGAGCAAAGTCAGAGAGGGAGGACATTGGCCTACTTTCTGCCACAAAAGTCTCTTTCTGCCATAGCGCCTTACCGTGCCGTAGAGTGGATGTTGCCCCAATGGCACTTTCTAGGGAGTTAAGTCTCACTTTGCTATCTGGGGATTGTTCCTGAGCAAGTGCAGTTAGCACAGAGGAGCTGTGGTGTCACCCTCTTGACAGCTGTCATCGCCTCCTGAGTGAACAGTGCTTCAGATTTTACAGTAAGTGGCATGTTGCCCATATTTCTCTAGGATCTGTCTCAAGAAGATGGGGGAGAAAGGAAAAACCCAGCTCAACTTTCTTTGAAGGATGAGAAAACCAGTGTGTTCAGAAAAGCTAGGAAGCAAGTGGTTCAGCTCATTGTTGCAGAAAGCCAGTTACAGGAAACAGGACTCAGCCATAGTGGAGAGAGAGAGCAACTTCATTGCTTCATCGAAACGACATGCCCTCCAAAATTTCTCCAATGGAAATAGGGACGTCCTAGTCAATAATAATAGATTTATTATTTATACCCCACCCATCTGTCTTCTAAAGGTTGTATAGTTACTTATCTCCTTGGCTCAGGGGGTTGCATAACTCCATACTCTGCAACATTTCTCTGATGAGAATCGGGACGTCCCAAGGAAAAGCGGGACATTCCAGGATCAAATCAGCAACCGATACGGCTTTTGTAAACCTGGGACCGTCCCTGGGAAATATGGGAATGTTCAGGGTGGCAGGAGAGGATATATTGTTTATTAATATCCTTCCTAACTTCTGCTAGCAAGTTCCTTTACTTACCAGAGTTACATTCCCCTTTTTACATGCACAGCAGATATCCGGTTGCAGGCTCGTGTGAGCCTCTCACTATTATACAATTCAGTCTGTCTTCAGATTGAATTGTGCATTCCTTGTAAGTTCCCTTGAATCCCTCTTAAAAGAATAAAGACGCCACAATCTTATTCAAAGTCAATAAAAGGAGTTTACTCACATCAGTTCACAGTTGGATTCCTGAAGGCAGACTTAGCTACAAATATGTACATGTGGATAATCCCAGTGCTGCTGCTAGAGCAGAGCAGTCCTAGCTTAAAAGCTGGTCAAACGAAGAAGGAAGTCAAAAGAGAGAGAAGTTGCTGCGTGACTTGTCCTTTTGTTACCTGGACAGGTTAGGTCATGCCCACTTTCTATCACATGCAAAAGAATGGATGCTCCAGCCAGGAGGAACAGGAAGTTTTGACTGGCTGGACCAAACATTCCCTCGCATGTCTTCTCTAGCATTTCAAGGAACGTTGTACTTGACTGCCTCTCATGGATCACATCCCACAGAAAATAGGGACACTTGGAGGGTCTGGACTCAAGGGCCACCGCCTGCTACATTCATTCTGGGGTTTAGCACCCTCCATGCAGTTACACCAGGAGTTTACAGTTTTATTTGCCACTGCCCGTTAAACCACCTGTTATCATCAGTTCTTCTTCATTCTTAAGCCAGAAAGATGCACAGACACGCACAAAAGTACAGCGGGAGCCTGCAAAGAATGCTCGTTTCGTTTCATTTCCCTCCCTGGATGGGCATCTATCTGGGCTTTGAAAGTTTTTCCCTCTTGTGACCGCCTGCGGCAAATAAACAAAATTCCCAGGGAAGAGGAGGCGGCATACGGCACTCAAACAGGACCCTGGATGTTATTGTTCTCAGAGTTGTAAGGCGTTGACTACAAACAACTTCTGAATGGCAAAGGGAGAGGGCTTGCTCAAGGCAAGGTGATATTCCCTCATTAAAATACAGTCGTAAGAAGTGTGTGTGTGTGTGTGTGTGTGTGTGTGTGTGTGTGTGTGTGTGTATTCAAGAGGGTAGAAAGCTCTGCTTTAGTGCAGATCAGAAACCACTTGGAAGTCCTTGTTTGCAAAAGCAGGGGGGGAAGGAAACATGTATTGTACTTGTGCACAGAGTGACCCCCTGAGAATCGTAAATGCTGCTGTGTGTTAAAAGGAAACTTTTGTTAACTAAGTATGGATCACAACAATTGCATTTTGGGAACATTGTTCGAAATGGGCCTCCTAGGTTGTGCTTGCTGAACACACAGCTGAAAGGACGACATGGAGTATGTGCCTTCTTACATCTGGTATTTCTAGAGTATTTTTAGAATTTCAGGTAGCTCACAATGTACCAGGCCCACTTCTATAATCTGTGATTCTATAATCTGTGATTCTCAAAGTTGGATCCCCAACAGTTATTGGACTACAACTCCCATCATCCATACCTAGCAGGACCAGTGGTCAGGGATGATGGGCGCTGTAGTCCAACAACAGCTGAGGACCAACTTTGAGAAACACTGTTCACAGGGGTGGGTTCCCCCAGTTGTTGTCATTGGACTCTAAGACCCTCAAGTCCCAGCTAGCATGGCCAAGAGTCAGGGATGATGGGAGTTGTAGTTCACCATCATCTGGATGGCCACAGGTCCCCTTTCCCTTTGTCTAGCCTAGCCTTGAACAGCCCTTTGCATTGCTCAGCCAATCGGCATTTGGAAGACATCCTGTAAGCTCTCACACAAGCGAGGCTCTTACTGAGAGCAACATGCATCAATATCTACAAAACATCTGATCATTCATTCTTTTCTTCTGGTATGCGGATTCGGGCTCAGTGCTCCTATTATGCACTTCGCTCTCAGCTCTCACTCGGCCCACCTGCTTCTTTTTATCCCGTTAGTCCTGCTCCCATGACATAAATGAAGGCCTCCTGCGCCTGAACCTCGTTCTGCAGTCAAACGCACATCTGTCATGTTGCTGGGCAGTTCCTGGGCGCCTTGAACAAAGAGGTGCTTAGGGAATCTGCCACAGCATCGTTACACATAACTTTGCCCTTGTGCATGGATGTGAAGGGGTTTATCCAGTGCTTTCATAGAATCATAGAGAGTTGAGAGGGACCCCTAAGGGCCATCTAGCCCAGCCCCCAGCAATGCAGGAATCACAACTCAGGAATCCCTGACAGATGGCCATCCAACCTCTGCTTTAAAAGCTCCAGCGAAGGAGAGTCCACAATCTTCCTTTGGAAGTGGGCCCTGTCGCTTTGCCAGCTTGATCCATGCCAATTTGAGGTCTTTAACTTCATGTCATGAAAAGCTTCCTTTGCTGATTTTGGAAGATCAAACCTTTGCTTGGGTCAAATTTGTGTTGAGGTGCCATATGACTGAATGGCAGAGGGGGAGCTTTTCACCTGCCGCTTTCAAATGGCTACACCCAGTCTAGGTCCATTCCAAAGTCCAGGGTCAAGATCCATTCGAAAGCAGCACATATGAGCCACAACGAGTCAGCCCAAGCAAAGACACAGCCTTCCAGTTGAGTTGCGCTTGGGTTGTTAGAAATTGACAGCACAGAGTGCAGACACGTATAACCCAAGCGGACGGCTGAATCAGCAGAATGAGCCCTCGTTGGTAAAGATTTATTATACGTTATCAGTAGCATCCACAATCTTTCTGTGATTAGAGCTCCATTGTGCGTAATTATCTCATAGGAATCTGGCTCTTTGATGTGTGTTTCATCCACCAGGCTGAAATACAGTTCAATTTGAGTGGCTTTTTCATGGTTGGGTGGAATTTACATTAATTCTTCTAGGCCTGCAGGGCTGGATTGGACTGTCACTAGTGAGATCGTCATAAATATTCATATGTACAGCGTTCTTGTCACACCGGCAAAGAGGACAGATCAAGGCAATCAAGGAATCCCAATAATGACTGGCTCCGGTGCCATTGCGGAAACAGTTGCCTGTGCAGAACTGATGTAAAAGGTAAAAAAAGGAAAAGGACCCCTGGACGGTTAAGTCTGGTCAAAGGCGACTATGGGGGTGTGAGGCTCATCTCACTTTCGGGCCAAAGGAGCCAGCGTTTGTCCTCAGGCAGCTTTCCGGGTCATGTGGCCAGCAGGACTAAACCGCTACTGGTGCAATGGAACACGGTGACGGAAACCAGAGCACACAGAAACGCTGCTTATCTTCCCACCACAGTGGTACCCATTTATCTACTTGCACTGGCGTGCTTTCGAACTGCTAGGTTGGCAGGAGCTGGGACAGAGCAACGGGAACTCACCCGCCATATGGATTCGATTCGCCAACCTTCTGATCAGCAAGCCCAAGAGGCTCAGTGGTTTAGACCACAGTGCCACCTGTGTTCCTTCTGTGCGGAACTGATGTGGAAGTCAATAGAAATGGTGCCTCACCACCAACCACACCATGTGACTCCAAGGTGGTCCTATTATGGGCGATTCCAGTGCATATAGGAGATTCCCAGATCATTTCCCGGCACCTCCAGATAGGGCTGAGTGTTCCCAGTTAGAAACCCTGGAGAGCTGCTGCTACCAGTCAGTGTAGGCAATGCTGGGCTGGAGAGACCAATTGTCTGACTCCCTGGTTCGATGTGGCTTGTGTGCAGCCTGTCCATTTTAAAGGAGAAGCGTCTTAACTCAGCTCCGAGTCAGAGCAGAACTGAAACAAGCTATGAGTACTATGCCTATTAGCTCTTCAGAGACAAATAATCTGCCATTGAGAGCCAACATGGGGAAGATCAGGCTGAGCGAGCGGAGATGAAGATCACTTTAATACCCTGAGCAGCTCTTCTCAAAGCAGCAGCGATCAGGCAGCAGCACAAGACAGAGGAGGTGGAGGAGGAGGCCTCTGTGCCTCTGTGTAGGTAAAGGTTTTGTTAAAGGGAGGCGAGGAAGAAGCTGAAACGCGGTTGTCAAGCAGCGCCGTGCTTTAATTTCATGCCACATTATGGCAATTGGCTCTGCAAAGCACTCGATGGTGCGACAGCCGAGCTGGTCTATTACAACTTGTGCCACCATGGCCAATGGGCCTGCGAGACTCGCGATAAACCTGATTAAATAGCAATGTGGAGGGAGGGGGGGGAGTTTGATTAATTCAATCTAGCAGCGTCTAGATCCAGTCTGTGGGGAGAGCTCCGCCCCGCTGCTTCAGCCCTCTGATCCTAACTTTGCGAGATGGGGGGATCCTACACTACTCTGCTTTCACAAAACAAAACAAAAACAGACATTTGTTTTGGTTTTATTTATTTAATTATTGCATTTGCATCCTGCCTTCTCCTGAAAGGAGCTCCAGGTGGTGTACATAGTTGTCCCCCTCCTTATTTAATCCCCACAATAGTTCTGTGAGGTAGCTTGGGCTGAGAGGTCCAAGGTCACCCAGTGAGCTTCCTGGCTGAACAGGGATTTGAACCCTGGCCTCCCAGCTCCTAGTCCAACACTCCATCCCCTATGGAGCTCACAGAGCTCTTCAGTACTCCAGGAGCAGCGTTTTAGACAGCCACACAGGTTGAGAGACCTGTCCAGGCTTACTAAAGGACACAAACCACCACCAGAAATAAAGGCCGGTGTGCAGTTGCAGTTTTTAAAAATGATGATGATGATGATGGTGTGCAAGCAGCAATACACACCACTCAGTCACCAGCATCGCCTGAGCTCTGCGAGTGCGGCTTTCTCCCAATTGAAGTGCAGAGTGTTTGAGGACTGGGACATTCACAGGTAAACCAAAATGCTGGTTTACAAAGCTATTATACTACCAGACTTACTGTATGCTTGTGAAACATGGACCACTTATAAACGCCATCTCCAACTCCTTGAAAGATTCCATCAATGCAGGGCCGGCCCTATGGCAAGGCTGGGTGGTGCCAGGGCACAGGGCCACCAGGGAGGGAGATGGGGGGGTCAGGTGATGATGTTTCTATTTTACTTAATATATTGGGGGGGGGGTGTGTCAGCGTCGCTTGTGCAAAGATCACCAGTGTTGAAGCAATGATTCTTCAACATCAACTTCGTTGGACTGGTCATGTTGTGTGGATGCCTGACGATCGTCTTCCAAAGCAACTACTCTATTCCAAACTTAAAAATGGAAAGCGTAATGCTGGTGGTCAACAAAAGAGGTTTAAAGACTCTCTCAAGGCAAACCTTAAAAAAATGTAATATAAACACTGATAACTGGGAAACACTGGCCTGCGAGCGCTCCAGTTGGAGAACAGCCTTTACCAAAGGTATCATTGGCTTTGAAGACACTAGAACTCAGGACACAAGGGAGAAACGTGCTAAGAGGAAGGCATGCTTGGGAAATCCACACCATGATCAACTCCCGCCCGGAAACCAATGTCCCCACTGTGGTAGGACGTGTGGATCCAGAACTGGCCTCCACAGTCACTTAGGCACTCATTGTTAAAATCGTGTTTATGGAAGACAATCTTACTCGGCTAGGAGTGATCACCAAAGAAGAAAAAGAAGAATTATGTTAAGGGAAGTAGGAGACTACGCCCCCCCCCCACCGCCACTGAGGGATTATGGGGGAAAGTCAATCCCTCTTCAGCCACATAAATCCCCTGTATCTATTTGTCTGCAATTTGGCAGGCTTAATCCACTCTGCACTTGTAAATTTCATCCACATTTGTGAAAGGGAGGCAGACATAGCTGTTTTTAGATTCCACATTATAGTAAACTAGGCATTGCTCGGTAATTCTATTTTTTAAAACAACAACAACAACAACAACAACAACAACAACAACAACAACAACAACAACTGAGATTTATAAATGTGTAATGCAATTTGTTAGTTTCCTGCCAAATTTTATTAACACCAGCACAGTTTTAAAAGATTCTGTCTGATTCAAAATGGCATCTGGTGTTATCCAAACAAAGACCAAAACCCTCTCCTTGATCTCAGGAACCACCATGTCAAATTGGGAGGTAATATGGTCAGAGGTGCTCTAATCAGCACAGTTTAAAATGGTTTAGTCTGCCATCTTGATTCAAAATGGCATCCAACGATATTCAAACATAGACAAAGCCCTGCTCCTCTATCTCAGGAACTAGCATGGCAAACTAAGTGATGATAACTTCAGGTGTGTGTCTATGCATAAAGAACAGTTGACAGACAGACGAGCAGACAACTTTCCAGGGTTCTGTCTATGTTTGGATAACACTGGGTGCCATTTTGAATCAAGATGGCGGACCAAATTGTTCCCAGCTTGCATTTGGACACCTCTTCAGATATCATCACCCAATTCTACATGAAAGTTCCCTAGATCAAGGAGCAGGCTTTTTATCTATGTTAGCTACCCATGGGACACCATTTTGAATCAAGAGAGTAGATGGAATCTTTCTCAACTGCACCGATTCTTTGCTTTCTGAGAATTCCTGAGCAATGTTGAGTACAAGGCTGCTAGTCTCCCATTATGTGTAGTAAGGCCGTGAGCATTCAGGCCCTGAATTTCTCATGGAAGAGATGAAGAATTGTTTGGGTACACAACTTGCGATTCAGCATAGGTAAAAGCAGCCCATGTAGGCTGGTGGCCTGCTAAGCACTTAACTGCTGCCCCTCTTCCAGGGCATGAAATCAGGAGGTTTACTTAGGACTCAGCTACATTAGTAAGGAAACACCATTTTGAATGTGTTATAAACATGCAACACCAGAGAGTTTTAAAAAAATTCTACGCGATTTTCCGTTGCGTTTTCCCCCTTTTGTTATGATTTAATTTCTGACTTGTATTGTTTTTTCCTGTGTGTAGACCCACCCAAGAATTGCTGCTAGGTTTCATTTAGCTTAATAGTTGTCTTAATTGTAGATTTAAGGGACCCAGGTGGTGCGGTGTTTTAAACCACTGAGCCTAGGGCTTGCTGATCAGAAGGTCGGCGGTTCGAATCCCTGTGATGGGGTGAGCTCCCGTTGCTCGGTCCCAGCTCCTGCCAACCTAGCAGTTCGAAAGCACGTCAAAATGCAAGTAGATAAATAGGAACCGCTACAGCGGGAAGGTAAACGGCGTTTCCATGTGCTGCTCTGGTTTGCCAGAAGCGGCTTTGTCATGCTGGCCACATGACCTGGAAGCTATACGCCGGCTCCCTCGGCCAATAATGCGAGATGAGCGCGCAACCCCAGAGTCAGTCACGGCTGGACCTAATGGTCAGGGGTCCCTTTACCTTTACCTTTAACTCCTTTATACACTTGTGCAGTAAACATAAACTGGCATTTTGGCCCAGATTTTCCCCACAATGAGGATGATTTTTAAGGCTCATTTGACATTAAAAAAATGTTTCCTTCTTTCCCTCCCCATGCTAGTTTCCCCCAACAGAACATCTCAACTAGAGGATTACTCTGTTCACCTGGTGTGGATGGATGGAATCCTCTAGTTCAGGGATGAGAAGCCAATAATGCGAGATGAGCGCGCAACCCCAGAGTCGGTCACGACTGGACCTAATGGTCAGGGGTCCCTTTACCTTTACCTTTAATTGTAGATTTAAGGTCTATAACCCAAAATCCAGTACTTTTCTGGGGAAACCCGGCCAAATGGATGGGGTATAAACAAATTGTTGTTGCTGCTGCTGCTGTTGTTGTTATTTTCTGGTCATGTGTTGTTGTCGTTGTTTGTTCATTTGTATTCCGCTCTTCATCCAAATATCACATGGCAGTTCACAACATAAATGGAGCATCTCTTTCTCTCTCTCTCTAGAGAAAGCAGCTTAGATTCAAAGCACTTTGCATCTAAACTGCTTCCTCTGCAGAGGCGGGAACTGCTTCATATCCTCCCCCCCCCTTGCTGAGGCTTCAAAGAGGCTCCCTGTAACCATCTAGCAGCTTATCAGCAGTTACAGCAAGTCTTTTTTATATTGGTGCTGAAAGACGGTCTTCAGAGGAGGTTGCTGCAGCATCTGACTGGCACTTAGTCACCTCCTTTGACCTTCCACGGGTGTCAGTCACCTGGTTTCATTATGACATCAGGTGACTGGCAGGTGGGTACTCCTGCCTACCTGTCAAAGTTGGTCCAGGGGGGCTGGGGTTTAGGATCCCAGCCCATCGGCTGCATCCAGGTTGCCACCCCTCTTTTACAATGTTAAATGTTTGGTCCACCCATACCTAAGGATTCCCAGTGCCTGGCTCAGCTGATACATACACCTCGGAGCCCTATACGAGTGATCAGAGCTTCTAGGACACAGCAGCCACCAAGATATGAATTCGCTTTCCTAGAAAGCTATAAACAGTGGTAAATCGAAACTACTGCCTCTGTGTTTTAGTGCAATTCAGATCCTTCACTTTAAACGATGGCAAGGCAGATTTGCTCCAAATCAGTTTGTTTATGAAAGAAAGCTTTAAATAAATTGCTGGTAATGGAACAAAGAGAGAGAGAGAGAGGTAGAAAGGGAGGGAGGGAAGGAAACAGGGTGTTTTTTCTCCTGCGCTTATGGAACGCTTGTTGCTAAGGGGTGGTGTTTGGCTTTTTTATATATATCTTTCTTTGAAAGCTGTCATTCCTCCAAGTAAAAAAAGAAAACGCATTTCCCTATCCATTTGTGCAAGCCATAATTTCCTGCTGTTCTCGCTGCAAATGCATAATGGGAATTGCAAAGGGAGAAACCCATCTTGGAATTGCAAGAGAGAGAGAGAGAGAGCAGCAAAGCCCTATTGGGCATTTGCCACCAGGGAAGCAGCGATGGGGAAAGCAGGGTTGTGTGTGTGCGGAGCGACTCGCCTTCTGAAATACATATGAAGGCCTACCGCTGGCGCTACTGTGGTCAAATCAGTTTCAATTTAGGAGGCTCATACCATTATTCCCCCCCAAAAAAAAAAAAAAATCTTGCGCAGATAGGAGCCGGCGGGTAGCTGCAAAACTGTGGGCAGCAGAAGCGGCCGAGTCTGCAGGAAGCCACTTTGCGTTTGGATTTTGCAGGCTCTTGTCAAGCCACGGCAGTGATGAAAACCAGCAATAATTTAATATCACTCAACGCTCGGCTGTGTTAACAGTAATATTGCAAGTAATGCTATTAATATAACGATGCATTAGGTACCGCGTCGCTTTCGAATACGGTTGGCCTCGGCAAATTGGAAGCAAAAGGCCCAAAAGAATCTTTAACCACGAATTCTCAGCACTTTAAAAAGCCACAAAAACCAGGAATCATTGTGCGTCCCCCAGTGTGTGTGTGTGTGTGTGTTTGCAGGGAACAAAGCCGTGGCAGTTAAGCTGGTGTGAAACGGAGACAAACTTGTAGTCTTTGGGCCTACGTCTACCACCTAAAAAAACTACAATTCCCAGCTTTGTTCTTCAGCAGAGGTGGGGAAGCTCTGCACGAGCTGGGCTAGACCATCTGTTGGGTAGGATGAAGCACCCACCTCAAGAGATGGAAGCATAAGAGGCAGTGCCCCACCCACCCTTCTCCTGTTGTGTAGTGGTTAAGAGTGGTGGACTCGCAATCTGGTGAACCGGGTTCGCGTCTCTGCTCCTCCACATGCAGCTGCTGGGTGACCTTGGGCTAGTCACACTTCTCTGAAGTCTCTCAGCCCCACTCACCTCACAGGGTGTTTGTTGTTGGGGAGGAAGGGAAAGGAGATTGCTAGCTGCTTTGAGACTCCTTAAGGGGAGTGAAAAGCAGAATATTCCCTGTTTAGGGAAGCTTTTAATGTTTGATTTCTGTATTTTAATGTTTTGTTGGAAGCCGCCCAGAGTGGCTGGGGGAACCCGGCCAGATGGGCAGGGTATAAATAAATAATAATAATAATAATAATAATAATAATAAATCAAGTCCAAACAACTCCTCCTCCTCCTCCTCCTCCTCTTCTTCTTCTTCTTCTTCTTCTCCTTCTTCTCCTTCTTCTCCTTCTTCTTCTCCTTCTTCTTCTTCTTCCGCTCCCACCAGAACACACACACACACCCCTTCCAGCAAGAGGGAAGCTTTCCGCTGTGTGCCGTAACTATGCATCTTCATCACCCCTTGATATTGAGAATCCTTGATGTGAGGGACAGGAGCTACAGACAGCCCCCTCCCATCTTAAGCACAAGCTCTTCTCCCAGCACCAGTGGGAGCGGGGAGGGGAATGTCTCCAGCAGGGAATCAGGAAGCAGAGGGCATGGCTCAGGCAGAGTAGCGGAGCCACTGCTCCACTTAAGAAAGGAAGGGGGAAGCAAGGAAAGCGCGGCAAGAAGACCGCTCCCGCCGGTCCCAGAATTGCGCAAGAAGCGGTGGGGGCGGAGATTCAGTATTCCCAGACTACTTTGCTGGAAAAAGACACGCGAATCTCCATTCGGAGGTTCTGACCTAGACTGACATGTACATAGTACTGACTCTGCACTGTAAATAGTGTGCACTTAATAAAAGCATGAAAATGCAACGCTGTGAGGAGTCGTTACTCTCGAGTAGCCGCTACCGCACCTGTGACACTTGATAACTTCAGCAGTGGGGTGTGGTAGTTCGAGCATTGTACTTTGACCTGGGAGGCCAGGATTCAAATCCCCACTCAGCCACAGAGCTCAATGGGTGGCCTCAGCTGGGCAACGTCTCTGGGCCAAAACTTACCTCTCAGGATAGCTGCAAGGATAAAAATATGAGGAGGTGGAAGAACTGTGTACGTGCCCGGCTTCAGGGAATCGGCTTCCTCCCCCTCCCCCTCCCCCACTACGGTGGCAGTAGATAAGCAGAACAAAGGGAAAGGAGTCTTCTTACCAATTCTTACCAATTAGGAACTTTAATAATCACAGCGAGAGAATCCATCTCCTAGAAATGGGGGTGCTCCCAATTCAATTTGCTTCCCCCACCCTCCATACCCAGGGCTGTCTTTACCCGGGGGTGCAAGGAGTGCAGGGCACCCAGGCGCTGAATTCTGGAGGGCACCAGGCGACCACCGCAGAAGCCGCCTAAGCGTATTTTTTTGAGCTGCTATGTAGCAGTGGGGTCAGTAGCACCTTTGCCACAACTGATCTCGCACCGCCTGCCTGCCAGAACGTACCTATCTAGCGACAGGTGCGCGCACAGGCTCTGGAAGAAGTATATGCGCGCTCGCAAGGGACCTCCTAGCTCCTCTAGAGATAGGGTTGCTTCCACAATGAAAGGCTGCCCGAGATGGCTCTCCCATGCATATGCACAATGCCCACCCGTCTCATCTTTCAGGCACCTCCCTATGGCCGTAAGCACATGTGTGGAGTCTTTACACCGACTCCCAACATGTTCTTTGTCTTCTTTAGACAAGCTGGTTTAAAACAAAAACAAACAAAAAACTCCTTTTGGAGCCACGCAGGCATGAGCGCTATTTATCAAATGATAATAGTGACATAAGCATAATAAAAGTTAATTTGGGGCTAAACTAAATTTGGGGGCGCTGGTGGGTCTTTGCATCCCGGCGGCACATATGCTAAAGACGACCCTGTCCGTACCTATTAATCTACCTCACTCCTACGTCTTCTAATCTGAGTTTGTAGCCTCTGTGTTTTCTGTTCTGCCACTTTCTGAGCTCTCTGGGCCTTTGGGGGAGGGGGTGGATGCTATCCAGAGACTGTGAATCTGTTAACTCTCTCTCTCTCTCCCAGTGTTTCTTCTCCTAGCTGTTCCCCATCCAGTATTTCCCAGCTTCTGCCTTCTGAACTATGCCCCTCTGCAAACCACTGTTCCAAATCTATGTTGTCCTCCTGCTCCTGGGAAGATTCAGGATCAGGGGGAGGGGATGGCTCCCACCATTCCCCTCAGTGCAGCCCTCCTCAGCACAGTCCCTGACAGTATACCACCTTGAGCTCCTTTGGAGGAAAGGTAGGGTGAAAACATTGAATAAATGAATGAATAAGAGTTGCAGCCGCAGACCTCTAGAGGGTATCACATTACCAATTCACTGGATGCAGTGGGGTTTTGTTCAAAGTCAGCCTGTGCAGGGCCCTGCTGCTTTCTGTTTGCAAGAACAGTGACCAAATTCATGCTTTGCAATGACCACGCCCATCACTTATTGGCCTTTTGGCTAAGATCAAGTGTAGGACTACATTTATGTTTTGCAAGGGAAATCAGCACTGGAAGAACAGCCGGTGTGTTTGTGCGTGTTTGTGTGTGAGTGCATCGCTCCCACCTTGCTGTCAATAATCCACACCAGAACTTCATAATCACGGCGTTTAATTAAACAACAGAGGGAAAGGCCCATTAATAATGCAGCCCAGCATTTCAGCATGCCGGGCTAAATACTATTTTCAAATTCGTAAAGGAGCACCTCGGCATTTGCAAGAAAACAAAATGTTATTAGCAGCTTAACAAAGCCCTTCCTTTGCTCAGAGCTCTTGCATACCAGGAGCAAGAGGACGAAAGGGTGTCTGCAGGTGAGGGCGGTGGAAAGGGAATATGCATTTTCAACTCCATCTTCCTTAGCTGAAGTCCATCCAACCTGGGGGCAAAAACAAACAAAACAATGCCAGATCACCCCATAGGCAGAGTAAGCACCATCCGATGCGCCTCACGCCTTTTGGGGGGGGGGCGTGACAAGGGATCAAAATAATATTGATTTGATCTTGAAAGAAAATTACAGTCAAGTATTGGGAGATGTTAGGTGTTGAGAGTTTTATTGTCTCTGTTCTCGTTCTTTTTGTTATTGTCATCTTGCTGTCTCGAGAGACAACACCTCCAGGGGTGAAGTCAACCCGAGTTGTTTTTGCTAGGTTAGCAGCACCAAAGTGACCTCTTCTGGAAAATGCTATTCCTCTCACAGAGCTACAATTCCCAGGGTGCTTCATCAATCATTCCCTCTTCTGAAGGA
Organism: Zootoca vivipara; assembly: GCF_963506605.1. Taxonomy (NCBI): domain Eukaryota; kingdom Metazoa; phylum Chordata; class Lepidosauria; order Squamata; family Lacertidae; genus Zootoca; species Zootoca vivipara. Next base: position 88,075,349 of record NC_083282.1, on the reverse strand, counting down.
TCTCTGGGAATGTCTTATAAAATGCCTTAGGTGTCTGAGCTGGAAGACCGGATAAAAATAAAGGTATAAAGAATGCCAAGGCAACTGAGGGCCCAGATTGATATAAGTGCTGTTTAGTGCCAAGCTGCAGTTGACGCTAAATACACCGTTATTCGCTTATTTACTTGAAACATTTTTAACCTGCCCTTTATTGAAAACCATCCCAGCATGGGGTACGATGAGAATCAAAACACAGAACTTAAAACCCATAAATAACATCCCAATCCCCATAACTATAAGAAGGGATTAAAAATACAGTAAATAACAGCGATCATCAAAAGTACAAAGCAGGTTCATCCTTCAAAATAAATTCACAACAACTAACATCCTATAAATGCCCGCGAAATTAGAAAAGGAGAGGGAGTGTCAGTGTCAACTGTACTTTGGAGAAGAGGGCTTTCAGTTCTGGTTGCCTTACTTCAAAAAGGATATTGTAGAATAGGGAAAGGGCAACCAAAGTGATCAAGAGGATGGAGGAAAGGCTGTGTCATAGACTCATAGAATTTGTAGAGTTGGAAGGGACCACAAATCTAGTCCAACCCCCTGCAATGCAGGAATATTTTGCCCAGCTTTGGACTCGAACCCGGTGTTATGTATTCAGTGGTCTGTGTTTGCCTGAGCTTGAGTCTGGACTAAGGATTCTGAGCTGTTCGGCAGTGGAATCTGCTGCTCCAGAGAAGCGGACATGGAGCAATGGATTCAAATTACAAGAAAGAAGATTCCACCTAAACATTAGGAAGAACTTCCTGACAGTAAGAGCTGTTCGGCATTTGGAATTTGCTACCAAGGAGTGTGGTGGAGTCTCCTTCTTTGGAGGTCTTTAAGCAGAGGCTTGACAGGCATATGTCAAGAATGCTTTGATGGTGTTTCCTGCTCGGCAGGGGGTTGGACTGGATGGCCCTTGTGGTCTCTTCCAACTCTACGATTCTATGATTCTATGAGCCTATGAGCTCCTGGGTTCTGATTCGATATATGATGTCCAATCACAGAACATTCTGGATTTGGGCCCCTGCCATTGGTGCTTGAACTCTGAATCGTGATTCGCAGCATGGAAGTTTAGACAGCCAATCACATTGGGAGTGGGAGTGGCCCAGGCTTTCAGGAATGTATATAAGCAGTTGCTTTGCCCTTGTTTCCCAGTTATGTAGTTCAATGAAGGTTCTTGCTGTTATCACTGTGTCTTGCCTCGTGGGAGCCCACCTACACTTCACCCACAACCCTGAGATTAAGGGTCTCATGCTCTACCAACTGAGCTATCCCCTGTCATTTGATACTTTTTCATTTAGAGCAGGCATGGCCACACTTGGCCCTCCAGCTGCTTTGGGACTACAACTCCCATCATCCCTAGCTAACAGAACCGGTGGTCAGGGATGATGGGAATTGTAGTCCCAAAACATCTGGAGGGCCAAGTTTGGCCACCACTGATTTAGAGGAAAGGCAAGTTAGAGGGGACATGATAGAATTATGCCTGGGATGAATGAATTGGGATTATGCCCAATTCATGATAGAATTATGCCTGGGATCTCTTAAATTCATGAACATCCAATGAAGCTGAATGTTGGAATATTCGGGACAGGCAACAGAAATTGCTTTCTCCTGCAGCACCTAGTTAAACTATGGAACTCACTTCCTAAGGATGGCCGCCAAACTAGATGGCTTTGAAAGAGGCTATGCTCTGCCTCCATGTTCAAAGGAAGGCAGCCACGATTCTGAGTACCAGCTGCTGGAAACCACAGGAGGGGGGGGTGACCTTGTGAGCTAATCCTGCTTGCGGGTTTCTCACAGCCGTCTGGTTGGCCAGTGTGAGAAGCAGATGAGCCACAGGCCTGATCCAGCAGGTTCTTCTTTTGATCAATAACCACAGAAAGTGCCTCACAACAGAATGAGGGACTGGAGAGGATGCCCATTGCAAGGAGGGAGGGCACTTTCAAGTATCTAGTTCCCAAGTTGTATGGGGTTTTAGAAGTAATTTCTCAGGGACTCGTCTAAATTATCCATCCATCCATTACTTTCACATAAAAGTAAAGATAAAGGGGCCCCTGACCATCAGGTCCAGTCGTGTCCGACTCTGGGGTTGCGGCGCTCATCTCGCTCTATAGGCCAAGGGAGCCAGCATTTGTCCGCAGACAGCTTCCGGGTCATGTGGCCAGCATGACAAAGCCACTTCTGGCGAACCAGAGCAGCACACGGAAACGCCGTTTACCTTCCCGCCGGAGCGCTCCCTATTTATCTACTTGCACTTTGATGTGCTTTCGAACTGCTAGGTGGGCAGGAGCTGGGACCGAGCAACAGGAGCTCACCCCCTTGCAGGGATTTGAACCGCCGACCTTCTGATCAGCAAGCTCTAGACCAGACATCCCCAAACTTCGGCCCTCCAGATGTTTTGGACTACAATTCCCATCATCCCTGACCACTGGTCTTCTTAGCTAGGGATCATGGGGGTTGTAGGCCAAAACATCTGGAGGGCCGCAGTTTGGGGATGCCTGCTCTAGACTCTGTGGTTTAACCCACAGCGCCACCTGGGTCCCTTTTACTTTCACATACTTCATACATACTTCATGCGACTAATATTTCTACTCATATACAGTAGTCGTATACCTTGCATCCTGTTTACATTAAAGTGCCTTTCTTGTGCCTAAAAATGCATATACATTAATTGCCTTTTGTGCTTTATTATTACAATATATTATAAATTAACTCCATTGTGCAGCGAATCCATCAACCGGTGGATTTTTGTGAGGATAGATTTTTTGTGAGAAGGCAGAGGGCCTTCTCAGTGGTGGCGCCCGCCCTGTGGAACGCCCTCCCATCAGATGTCAAAGAGAAAAAACAGCTACCAGATTTTTAGAAGACATCTGAAGGCAGTCCTGTTTAGGGAGGCTTTTAATGTTTAATAGATTATTTTATTTCATTTTTCAGTTGGAAGCCGCCCAGAGTGGCGAGTGGCTGGGGGAAACCCAGCCAGATGGACGGGGTATAAATTATATATATATATATATATATATATATATATATATATATATATATATATGTTTTATAAGTATATAAAATTTACATGACATTTTATATGTATATAAAATTTACATGACATGACATATATATGATTGATATATATATATGCTTAACATGAGGGGAAATGAGGAACTGATTCAGCCATCCCTAGAGGATAGATTTAATCCATGCATTCCAACTAAATTTGTGTCCTTCTTGCACACGTGTTTAGCTCCAGAAGCAAAGCTTCTGATTAAATTGATTAAATTGTATTGGCTGCCTCTGAAATCAGTAGCGGTGCAGTGCCTCAATGAACCAGCAGAGGGCTCGGCGACATGTTTGACTCTCATCCTTTCTTTCCAATTAGAGGCACATTTCAAAATACTGTACTGGTTACGATATTGCATTAATGACTCCAAATGCATGTATATATGCATATATAAAACTGACTCTGCAATTCTCCTTCCCCCTCTCTGGGAAGGAGAACGTGTTGGGGGCAGGGGAACTAGTCCTGGCTGTTTTGCACTTCCTTGGGTGCAGGAGAGAGGACAGGGCAACATAGCTGCCAAGTTTTCCCTTTTCTCGCGAGGAAGCCTATTCAGCATAAGGGAAAATCCCTGTAAAAAAGGGATAACTTGGCAGCTATGCAGGGCAATGGTTGCCCAAAATGCGAAGCTACAGCTCTGCTTGAGCTGCAAAAAGAACAGCACAACTAAGGATCATAGATGCTGTAATGCTACCACCTAGTGAAGGAAAAGGAAGTTGCCATAGGCTTCTGGAAAGTATATCCAGAAGAGACAAAAGTCTGTGGTTTGTGCTTGAACTGTTACAAGCGGTGAGACAGCATGGTGTAGTGGTTAAAGGACTAGGACTGGGGTGGGGTGGTGGGAAGGTTCAGATCCCTACACAGCCAGAAAGCTTGGGCCCCTCCATCCAATACTCATAACTCTTTCTGCTTAATGCCTAACCTACTTTGCAGGGTTGTTGTGACAATAAAAATGGAGATGGGGGAGAAAATCATGGGTTGAAGCCACAGTGGTGATGAGTAACTTATCCCATCAGCGCAGGAAATTGTCTTACATGATCTTCCAGAATTATAGATTTGGAAGGCAAACCAACGGTCATCTACCGTGTTTCTCATATTTTAAGTCATCCCTACAAAATAAGCCATGGCAGGATTTTCCTGAGTTGAAGAAATATAAGACATACCCCAAAAATAAGCCGTAGTGGTGGGAGCAGGTCTGGATGGCGCCATGGAAGAGGAAGATGCCTGTCAGCGCCCGGAACCGGCTGCTGCTGCCCCTCCAAAATGTCCAGCAGCATGCACCGCGCCAAGCGCTGACCCGGCGGCGGGACGCAGCAAGAGCCGCAGCGCGCGCTGCTCCGAGCCCCGACCCGGCGGCGAGACCCGGCAAGAGCCTCAGCGCGCGCCGCGTGGAGCCCCGACCCGGCAGGACCCAGCAGCGTGCCCTGCTGAAGCGCCAACAACGCGCGCAGCAGCAGCCAGTTCCGGGCGCCGAGCCACGACAGGAAGAGGAGGGACGCAGCGGGACGCAGCTACAACGACAAAAAACACCCGGCCGAGCCTTCATTGGCCGCCGCGGCTGCCACTCGCTGGTCCCTCCTCTTCCTGTCGCGCGCGCTGCAGGTCCCGCCGGTCCCGCCGCTGGGTTGGCGCTTGGCGCTGGCGCTGCTCCAAGCCCCAACCTGGCGGCGGGACGCAGCAAGAGCCACAGCGCGCGCTGCTCCGAGCCGGGATCCGGCAAGAGCCTCAGCGCGCGCCGCGTGAAGCCCCGACCCGGCAGGACCCAGCAGCGTGCCCTGCTGAAGCACCGACAACGTGCCCAGCAGCGCAGCAGCAGCCAGTTCCGGGCGCCGGACAGGGGAGGTACCATACTGTAATTTTTTTTAAAATAATAAGACACCCCCCGAAAATAAGCCATAGGCTTATTTTCTTGAGAAAAAAAGATTATAAGACATGACTTATAATATGAGAAACACGGTAGTCCAAGCCCCTGCAAGGCTGGATGTATACACAATCCAATCCACAATATCACTTTGTGGCCAATTTTCACTGGAAGGTCAGCTCCGCGTGAGTCAAAGGGCTAAAGACTGTGCATGCAATGCACCTAAAGATCCCTGAGCATTTCTGGTTTGTGATAAGTGAATGAGATACATATGGATATTATGGGGCAACCATTTCATAGAATCATAGAATCATAGAGTTGGAAGAGACCACAAGGGCCATCCAGTCCAACCCCCTGCCAAGCAGGAAACACCATCGCAGCATTCTTGACATATGCCTGTCAAGCCTCTGCTTAAAGACCTCCAAAGAAGGAGACTCCACCACACTCCTTGGTAGCAAATTCCACTGCTGAACAGCTCTTACTGTCAGGAACTTCTTCCTAATGTTTAGGTGGAATCTTCTTTCTTGAAGTTTGAATCCATTGCTCCGTGTCCGCTTCTCTGGAGCAGCAGAAAACAATCATTCTCCCTCCTCCATATGACATCCTTTCATATATTTGAACATGGCTATCATATCACCCCTTAACCTTCTCTTCTCCAGGCTATTTGTAAGAGCCAGGTCATCCACTGGTCATCTGCACTGACAACCTCGTCAACAGGGATGGAGAACCTGTGTCCCTCCAGACTGGTTGCTGCACCACAACCCCCATCATCCCTGACCATTGGCTGTCCTAACTGGGGCTGATGGGAGTTGTGGTCCAACAATATTTTGGAGGACTACAGGCTTCTCATCCCTGAACTAGAGGATTCCATCCATCCACACCAGGTGAACAGAGTAATCCTCTAGTTGAGATGTTCTGTTGGGGGAAACTAGCATGGGGAGGGAAAGAAGGAAACATTTTTTTAATGTCAAATGAGCCTTAAAAATCATCCTCATTGTGGGGAAAATCTGGGCCAAAATGCCAGTTTATGTTTACTGCACAAGTGTATAAAGGAGTTAAAGGTAAAGGTAAAGGGACCCCTGACCATTAGGTCCAGTCGTGACCGACTCTGGGGTTGCAGCGCTCATCTCGCATTATTGGCCGAGGGAGCCGGCGTATAGCTTCCAGGTCATGTGGCCAGCATGACAAAGCCGCTTCTGGCAAACCAGAGCAGCACATGGAAACGCCGTTTACCTTCCCGCTATAGCGGTTCCTATTTATCTACTTGCATTTTGATGTGCTTTCGAACTGCTAGGTTGGCAGGAGCTGGGACCAAGCAACGGGAGCTCACCCCGTCACAGGGATTCGAACCGCAAGCCCTAGGCTCAGTGGTTTAACCACAGCGCCACCTGGGTTTTGTGAGTTAAGACTCACAAAAGGCTGAATTCCCAGATAGAACACCTCTGTGATGTCATTTCCCTTTCCCTTGAACTTCTGTGGCGGGAAACTTACCGGTAGACAAAGGATTTTAATGCTTAGTATTTCCTCCTTGCCTCAGATTGTCCTCTTCTTCATCTGCCTGCTGATGAAGATGGCTCTGTCGTTCGTTCTCTCCTGAGAGCAAACGTCATCTCGGGACATTTTACTAAGCAGGAAGTAACTTAAAATTATCACTGCCTGCCTTGCATTCTTCACCGTACCTTGCTGAATCCTCGCAAGACTTAAATGTAAGTAAACCGATTTTCTTGTGCTTACTATACAGTCTGTTGCCTGATTGTAGGAGGGAAAGAGGGTGAATCCAGACTGATGGGGCAATCCGGATAAGCATATATAAAGCTAAGCACCCTAGCCTCAAGTTTCTGTTTTACTCTGCAAAGGGATGGTAATATTTTAACTCAGAAAAGATCTAAACCTCACTCGAGGGATACTGGGGAGATAAATTAGGTTTGATATATCCTCTCCTACAGTCATACCTTGGTTCTAAAACTTAATCCGTTCCGGAAGTTCGTTGAAAAGCCAAAGTGTTCCAAAACCAAGGTAATAGAAAGTAATGCAAAATGGATTAACCTGTTCCAGACTTTTAAAAATGAAAACAAAACCCCTAAAACAGCAATTTAACATGAATTTTGCTATCTAACAAGACAACTGATCCATAAAAGGAAAGCAATAAACAATGTATTGCAGTCACACAATCAACTGGGGGCGCGGGGAGCCGCAAAAACAAAAAGACAAAATAATTAGCTAAAGCAGACAGACCTCAGCGTAACAGTCAAAACAGAAGTGTGGCACTCAAATGGGAAGCGTAACACTCAAAACGGAGCACGTTCGGCTTCCGAAAAAGGTTCCCACCCGAAACATTTACTTCCGGGTTTGCAGTGTTTAGGTTCCAAGTTATTTGAGTACCAAGGCGTTTGAGAACCAAGGTACCACTGTACTGGTCAAAATCCATGCAATACTCATAACTCCTTCAAACAGTGCAAGTTTAATAAGCTCTACCACTGACTCTTTTCCTCATGGCATGTGCTGAAAGTCTTCCTATTGTGGAAGCTTGGAATGGAATCTGAGGGTGGAATCTGAGATGCAGCAGGATGTCCGATGCATCTTGTCATGTCCCCCACACCCCTTTGCTCTGAGTTGCTCTGGCGGGTTCTTTACTGGGTATTGAAGAAGAAGAAAAGAAGAAGAAGAAGAAAAGAAGAAGAAGAAAAGAAGAAGAAGAAAAGAAGAAGAAGAAAAAAAGAAGAAGAAAAAAAGAAGAAGAAAAAAAGAAGAAGAAAAAAAGAAGAAGAAAAAAAGAAGAAGAAAAAAAGAAGAAGAAAAAAAGAAGAAGAAAAAAAGAAGAAGAAAAAAAGAAGAAGAAAAAAAGAAGAAGAAAAAAAGAAGAAGAAAAAAAGAAGAAGAAAAAAAGAAGAAGAAAAAAAGAAGAAGAAAAAAAGAAGAAGAAAAAAAGAAGAAGAAAAAGAAGAAGAAGAAAAAGAGAAAAAGAAAAAGAAAAAGAAAAAGAAAAAGAAAAAGAAAAAGAAAAAGAAAAAGAAAAAGAAAAAGAAAAAGAAAAAGAAAAAGAAAAAGAAAAAGAAAAAGAAAAAGAAAAAGAAGAAGAAAAAGAAAAAGAAGAAGAAAAAGAAAAAGAAGAAGAAAAAGAAGAAGAAGAAAAAGAAGAAGAAGAAAAAGAAGAAGAAGAGGAGGAGGAGGAGGAGGAGGAGGAGGAGGAGGAGGAGGAGGAGGAGGAGGAGGAGGAGGAGGAGGAGGAGGAGGAGGAGGAGCGAAATGGTGTCCATACAGATTTTCGCTGAATCAGCAACATGTCCAGGAAAACCCAGATGTATGGCAAATTGGAAGATTAAAAATAAAATAAAATCAAAGAAAAGGCAAAAAATGTTTTCATTTTTGGGAACATGGCAACTCTATTTTCTTAAGAATTGGTAATAGACCCATTTGCTTTTAAAATTTTATTTCTTACCTGTTAGGTAATCCTTATTTGCATTTTTAAGTGATACAAGCTATGCAACCTACCACTTTCAACAACCAGCCAACCAACCGCTAAATAAAATATCATTGCCGAAAGAAGAAGAGGAGGAGGAGGAGGAGTTTGGATTTGATGTCCCGCTTTATCACTATCCTAAGGAGTCTCAAAGCGGCTAACAATCTCCTTTCCCTTCCTCCCCCACAACAAACACTCTGTGAGGTGAGTGAGGCTGAGAGACTTCAGAGAAGTGTGACTAGCCCAAGGTCACCCAGCAGCTGCATGTGGAGGAGCGGAGGTGCGAACCCGGTTCACCAGATTACGAGTCTACCGCTCTTAACCACTACACCACACTGGCTCTCCCGCCACCGCATTTATTCCTGCTGCCACCACAGATAACTCTCATCTGAACACTCCTAACATAGGCAAGAATGAGTGTAATGCAACTGATTTATTAAAACCAAACACGGGTTTCAAGAGAACTTTGTGTGGGTTTCAAAGGTTTCTATACTTTCTTTGTTACCTCATTCCAACCGAAACAGTGACTATTGTTCCTATGATGCTAATCCAACCCCCCCAACTTAGAATCATAGAATCGTAGAGTTGGAAGAGACCACAAGGGCCATCCAGTCCAACCCCCTGCCAAGCAGGAAACACCATCAAAGCATTCTTGACATACGCCTGTCAAGCCTCTGCTTAAAGACCTCCAAAGAAGGAGACTCCACCACACTCCTTGGTAGCAAATTCCACTGCCGAACAGCTCTTACTGTCAGGAAGTTCTTCCTAATGTTTAGGTGGAAGCTTCTTTCTTGTAACTTGTAACTTCAAACCGACCAACTGTCACGGCCATCCTGCACATTTCGGCACCTGCAGTCCCACCCTCCAAAACATTTTCCAGCTCTTTCCACTAGTCACCAAAACTCAACCGATGCATCACTCACTGTCAGGATGCTTGTCAGTGGCTCCCGGCTGGTTGCCAAGGAAAGTATAAAAGGAAAAGTTTCTTACCGTCCTTTTTTATTTCAATCTTTACAGAGAGAGGCTATAGCTCCATCTGGTACGCAGGCTGAGACCCTACCTGCCCGCGGACTGTCTCGCCAGAGTGGGGCATGTTCTAGTTATCTCCCGCTTGGACTACTGCAATGCGCTCCACGTGGACCTACCTTTGAAGGTGACCCAGAAACTGCAACTAATCCAGAATGCGGCAGCAAGACTGGTGACTGGGGGCGGCCGCCGAGACCACATAACACCGGTCTTGAAAGATCTACATTGGCTCCCAGTACGTTTCCGAGCACAGTTCAAAGTGTTGGTGCTGACCTTTAAAGCCCGAAATGGCCTCGGTCCAGTATGCGGCTTGGGACCCTCGTACCTATGGGACCGCCTCTCCTGGTATGCCCCGCGGAGGACCTTAAGGTCCACAAACAACAATACTCTGGAGATCCCGAGCCATAAGGGGGCTAGATTGGCCTCTACTAGAACCAGGGCCTTTTCAGTATTGGCCCCAACTTGGTGGAACACTCTTTCCCAGGAGACCAGGGCCCTGCGGGATTTGTCATCTTTCCACAGGGCCTGCAAGACAGAGCTGTTCCGCCTGGCCTTTGGGTTGGACTTAGCCTGACCCCTGGGTTTTCCTCCCTCATGGCCTGGATTTATGGACTACTTGAAATGAGGCTGCATTTTAAATTTTAATACTGTATTTTAATCTGTATTTTAATTAATTGTTTTTATGTTTTATTGTGGTTTTGTTGGTGTGAGCAGCCCTGAGCCTGGTTTTTGACTGGGGAGGGCGGGGTATAAATAAAAATTTATTATTATTATTATTATTATTATTATTATTATTATTATTATTATACCTGAAGGAGCATCTCCACCCCCATTGTTCTGCCAGGGCACTGAGGTCCAGTACCGAGGGCCTTCTGGCGGTTCCCTCGTTGCGAGAAGCCAAGTTGCAGGGAACCAGGCAGAGTGGCACCCGCCCTGTGGAACGCCCTCCCATCAGATGTCAAAGAGAAAAACAGCTACCAGATTTTTAGAAGACATCTGAAGGCAGCCCTGTGTAGGGAGGCTTTTAATGTTTAATAGATTATTTTATTTCATTTTTCTATTGGAAGCTGCCCAGAGTAGCTGGGGAAACCCAGCCAGATGGGCGGGGTATAAATAATATATTTATTATTATTATTATTATTATTATTATTATTATTATTATTATTGAACCCAGCCTCTTGGATAATGGTGTTGTGCCAAGTGAATCTCCACCCCCTTCTCTCCCTCTTCCTCATTCTCATCGTCTCCTCTATGGGTGCTGTCACGGTCCGGTCGGCGGGCGTCAGGACCAGAGGCAAGATGGTGGTGAAGAAGCAGGGTCGAAGGCAGAGGCGAAGGTCCACGGGGCACGAAGCAAGGCGAAGGCAAAGCGAGGGTCCAGGAACAAGAAGCAAGGCGAAGGTCCACGGGGCAAGAGCAAGGCGAAGGCGAAGCAAGGGTCCAAGGAGCAAGGAGCAAGGCGAAGGATCCAGGAACAAGAAGCAAGGCGAAGGTCCACGGGGCAGGAGCAAGGCGAAGGCAAGGCAGGGGTCCAAGAAGCACGGCAGCAACAAGGCAAGGGTCCAAGGAACAGGAGGCCAGATGCAACCAGGCAGGGATAGCGTTGCTGTGGCAAAGAGCTGAAGGGAAATGCTGGGCTTTTATCCCTCCCAGCTCCTGCCACCAGGTGCAGTGAGATCTCAAGTGGCCTCACCTGGGTGATTACTCCTTGCCTCTCCAGCACAAGCTGAGGACTTCACCTGTGTGGCCACGCCTTGCTTCTCCAGCACAAGTTGAGGCATGCCCCAGTCCTGCAAAGCACTACAGGCCCCAGAGCCTGACTCCTGCCCATACTCCTGACAGGTGCTGACAAGGGCCCTCTGTCTTTGAGCTCTTTGCTCTCCTACTTTCAAGGCTTGCCCGGTTCTGACAACCTATCAGATGGGTGTTGTTCTGGCTCTCCCATGATTTCCCAGCTTTTCCCCTCATCTGCCTCTGAGCTGCGACCTCCTGCAAACCCCTGTGTCTTTACTGCACTAGGCAAAGGCTGTTTGTTTTTCCTGAGCCTTTCAGATACAATTTTTACCTCGCTTACTGTTTTATGCTGTTTTTGTGATCGTCATCGCCTAGATTTAATTTTCAGTTGTTTTATTGTTTCATGTGAACCACCCTAGGAATGTAATTGAAGAGTGCTTTTAAAGAAACTTCTACCGGTAATAAGTAAATAATGCCCCCCCTCCTTTTATCCCTCTTTTCAAAATGCATTTTTCTACAATGCCAGTAGATGTCAGCATGTGACTGCAGATATAGGAAGTGAGCTCTAGGTAGCCGATAAAGTGTTTGCCTAAGGCCACATGGATTTGCAACCCGACTTTGTTGCTGGCTGCACCACTGAGCCCCAAACAGGATGAATTTCCTTCTACACAACTATCAAAAGTATGGGAGCATGCCTTCTTTTGCATCTGAACACTAAACACACACACACAGAGGAATTGCATTGGCCTTACGGCTGTCAATATCTTAGGAACACACACACACACACAAACCAAAAAACAAAACAAAAACCTTCCTTATATTGAATCAGGCAAATGTTCTGTTTAGCTGAGTTGGGTCTACACTTTCTTTCCCAGCCCTGCCTGGGAAGGGACTGACTAAATTCGGGACCTTCTGCAGGGCAAGCACCGACCTGCTCTGCCACTGAGCAATGAGCCCTTTCTCATGGCCAGCTGCCCATTCAAGATTTTAGCTTCACATTCTATTCCAGATAATTTGCTGGGGGGAAAAGGTTATTGGCTCCGCACCCTATGCCCATCAGACTATAGATCAATGCATCAGAGTCTCCGCCCCACCCCCAATAGACAGGATCTATCCCTAACTCGCCATAAAAAACTGCCATGGTTCTCCTCCATACCACCCAAAACCTGCTTTAGCTCCAGCCACTTAACCAGGAACTATTTTTAATGTTGACTATTTTTATTGCCATTGATGAAGCCCATATACTCCAACTGTGCATGGAAAGAAAGAAAGAAAGAGGGGAAGGAAGGAAGGAAGGAAGGAAGGAAGGAAGGAAGGAAGGAAGGAAGGAAGGAAGGAAGGAAGGAAGGAAGGAAGGAAGGAAGGAAGGAAGGAAGACCCATTTACCAGTCACAAAACGCATCAGCCACATTGGTTTCTGTTGATTATATCACTCCAATCTTGCTTTATCTGCAATGCCTCCTAGATTGTTTCCAGGTTTAGGTCAAAGTGCTCGTCCTTATCTATAAAGCCCTAAATCAGCTTTTTCCAGCCTGGTGCCTTTCAGGCATTTTGGACCACAACTCTCACCATTCATGACCATTGGCAGCACTGGCTGGGGCTGATGGGAGTTGTAGTCTAAAGACCCGGGGAAGGCACCAAGTTAGGAAAGGCTCTTCTTGGCCTATAGAAAGCAGGTGCTCTTCTGGTGCTTCCAAATGAGCCGGTGACCTTGACTATCTGAGAAAATTATCGGCTTATCTCTTGAGCCACACAGTTGTCCCTACCCTGCGTGTGCACATCCGCACATGCGGCATGCACATTCCACTCGTTATCTATGCGCTGTCATTTATTATGCCAGTGACAAAGAAGGGAGAGCAAGCCAGTCACTTTGTGTCTCACCTCACAGGAACAGGAGGTGATGGGGGAGGAAAGGGCACACAAGAGATTTTCTGCATCGAGACGAATTTGAAGCACACACCATAGATGCAAAATAAAATAATAGACTTGCAGAATTTGAAGGGAGTCATACCTGCTGGAAGCCACCCAGAGCGACTGGGGAAACCCAGTCAGATGAACTGGGTATAAATAATAAGAATTATTATTATTATTATTATTATTATTATTATTATTATTATTATTATTTAGTCCAACCCCCTGCAATGCAGGAATCGTTCGCCCACTGTTGGGCTTGAACGCACAACCCTGGGATTAAGAGTCTCATGCTCTACTACAGGGGTTGGCAAACTAAGGCCCATGGGCCACAAGCAGCCCACCGGGGTCGTTTAACCGGCCCACAAGCCACCCTCAAACCAAGCCGCCCACTTGGTGAGTCCCTGCGCGCTGCAATAAACCGGTGCAGTGTGGCGCGGGGACTCGCTTCCACAGCGCCGAAAATCGTGTCTGCACTATGATGACTTTTTTACAACCTCATTTCCCTGTATCATAATTTGATGAGCTTTCAGTAAAGATTAGATAAAATCTTACTTTCAAAGAGATTTGATTTTAAAAAAACCTCACGCACAAAATGATTTTAAAAAAATTTTTATCAGTTTTTTTACCATTTTTGAAGTCACTGTAAGCAGATATAAAATTGAACCCAAGCTTTAGAGTCACATATATACAACATTATATAGGGTCATCAAACACACAAGGAAGCTTTTTTTTTTAGCTGCAGTAACAGTATAGACGCTGCTAGAGGGCGATGTTTTGCTACCACTCCTGTAGGTTCTTTTCCCAGCATGTCCGGCAGGGTCTGCTGGCTGAGTTTGGAGGTCCCCAAAAGGGGCTTTTACCTTGCGCAGGTGTGACATTTGTATACCCTATGTTCCTAAGAACACTCCCCATTGTGGAATGTGGTGTCGTGTCCAAATTTGATACGAAATATACGTAGGATTGTTAATACAATTTTATGAAATGGTAAAACGGCATACAAAAAAATTAAAAACGGTTTATGTGTAACCTTGTTTAATATTTCAATGGAATATACCTCATTTTAGTCATTAATAGGCAAAAGTTCATCCATTTGTGCTACAGGAAATAATTTTTGAGGGGGGGAAATGAAAAAGTCATCACCACACGCTCACACGATCCGACCCATGGAGCGATCTCCACAGGAGGTAAACCTTGCCAACCCCTGCTCTGCCTACTGAGCTATCCAGCCTCACTTTCCCTCCCTGACAGGGAGGTCCATGCATTGGCTGACAGCATGTGACATCATTACTAAATCATGTGCCCTGGCTGCCTATCTACTACCAAGCCAGGTTCAAGGTCCTTGCATCAATTGACAAAGCCGTGAACAACTTGGCTCCAAGGAACCTCTGGGAGCCGCTGAACCCTTAAATCTCAGCTCAATCACTGAGATCATCTGCAGGAGCATCGCTGGCCATTCTGCCTGTTGACGGGGCTCGTATGACAGCGACAACAAACTGAGCTTTTAGTGCCATCAACCCAGTATTGTGGAAACTCTGCCAATAGAGGTTCAGCAGGTGTCTTCTGTGCCAAGTTCAAACACTTGTTCTTTTCTTTCAGGCTTATGCAGGCGATTAAGAACACATCTTTAGAAGGCATCTCAAGGCATCCCTGTTTAGGGAAGCTTTTAATGTTTGATAGATTTCTGTGTTTTAGTATTTTGTTGGAAGCCACCCAGAGTGGCTGGGGGAACCCGGCCAGATGGGCGGGGTATAAATAAATTATTATTATCATTATTATTATTATTATTATCTTTCCATAATAGTTCACTGATTTCTGGTTTTAACATTTTAGTATGGGTTTTATTGCATGGCTTCATGTATAACTCTTGTAAACCACTCTGATTTTTTTTAATGAACAGTGGTTTATAAATAAAATAGATAAAAAATAATGTTCAGGTACATTTATCAGAGGAAGCTCCGGCAATCTATTATTATCATTATTATCATTATTTTTAAAATTATACTTTTCAAGTTTATACATTTCACTAATTTTATACATTTCACTAATTTTACAATCATTTTGGCATTTCAAAACTTGACTTTCTTCCCCCTCTTTCTGCAGTTCCTTAAATTTATTTTTTAATATCTTCTGCATATCCAAATTAACTTAATTTGCTCATTTATTAATCTTCTTTTTAAAAACCCCTGCAGGTTGTTACAATAATCCAGCCAATGTTTGTTTACAATTTATCTGTAAATATTCAATAAACCATTTCCATTCTTTTATTTTTTAAAAAAGACTTTGTTATTTTGATTTCTTATTCTTTCGGTAAGTTTTGCCATTTCTGCATATTCCATAAGTTTTTTTGTATCCATTCTTCCTTTGCTGGGACTTCTGCTTCTTTCCTGCAATCTTGAAACGGGTTTTATAGCACTCAAGTGTTCAAAGCCAGTGATGAGCAGTGGGGTGGGAAGCAGGAAGCCCAGTGGTAGCTAAAATCGAAATCAATGATAAGTGGGTTGGACTAGATGACCCTCAGAGTCCCTTCCATTCTATGATTCCATATCCATTTCTTTGTTTGGGGCCATCTGCCTCCCTGCTGAGTACTGCAAGGGGGGGGGAACTGAGCCTAAGGAGGAGGAAGCTGACAGCCAGGGCCACCCCCTAGTCTAGTTTTAAGTAAGATAGCAGGTGGACGTATATTTCTAAGACCCACTTTATAGTTGTGATTCTAAGCTGTTCTAAACTTTCTTTAACATTGTGTTTTAATTGTTGTAACCCACCTTAGGGTGAGGAGGAGGAGGAGCTTTTAGGGCAACAAATTTCATCCAAATAGCACAACAGGTGTACCCAGTTTAAATATATGAACAGCCCTGTTCCCAATTTAAAAACAAAGATCCGAAGCCAAAGCTTTAAAGCTGCCAGCTACCGGTAAGATCCGTTCTCAAAAGAGCACCGACCCATTTTTAAAAGTACAGCTGAATTAGGAACTGCCATGGGATCTTGTAGGAATGACAGCTTGTACATAATTTGGCACAGATGATGCTCCCCCTAAACCAAATAGCAGTTCCATAAATAAATTGGCAGGTTATCCTAGCATTAAAAACTTTTAATAGCTGCAAGGACATACAAAACCCCTTTGGTGTAAAAGAAAACGAAAACCCTGTAAATCTGACATCAGGAATCACAAGAGAGAGAAAGGAGGAGGAGGAGGAGGAGGAGGGGGAGGAGGAGGAGGAGGAGGGGGAGGAGGAGGAGGAGGAGGAGGAGGAGGAGGAGGAGGAGGAGGAGGAGGAGGAGGAGGAGGAGGAGGAGGAGTTTGGATTTGATATCCCGCTTTATCACTACCCGAAGGAGTCTCAAAGCAGCTAACATTCTCCTTTCCCTTCCTCCCCCACAACAAACACTCTGTGAGGTGGGTGGGGCTGAGAGACTTCAAAGAAGTGTGACTAGCCCAAGGTCACCCAGCAGCTGCATGTGGAGGAGCAGAGACGCGAACCCGGCTCCCCAGATTACGATTCTACCGCTGTTAACCACTACACCACACTGGCTCTCCCAGGACATTCTATACAAGATCTCAAAAGTAGCTGTCTTATTACAAAAGCATTTCAGAAATTGACTGGAAAGAGAAGTTGCTGAATTGCAACTTATTGCCAAACTTAAAACCATGGAGAGACCTGGTCTGAATAGAGACATTAGATTCTTGTCTCATTATACATGATAAAGCTTTTTTTAGCCATCTCACCCCTTGCTTTTTTCCTGTAAGACCAATTGCAGTCGTTAACAGTCGTCAACAGGTTTACCACACCTATCAGCCAATCACCCATTCCCACCAGGGGCGTCGCAATGGGGGTGGGGGCAGGGCGCCCCGGGCTCCACTCTGCGGGAGGCAGCGCGGTGCCCCCTTGCCACCTCCACCGATGGCTGCCGCTACTGTGGCGGCGGCGCGACCGCCATCGCGGAGGCCCCGATGTTGCTGGCCTTGCCCCTCACTTCTTTGTGCTTCTTCCTACTCAGGCGGAGCAGCGAGGGGCGTCTCTGCTGACGCCGCTCCGCCTCCACCTGAGTAGGAAGAAGCACAAAGCACGCTACGGAGCGGGTTGCCAACGGCGCCGCTCTAGCATCGGGATCCTCGGATCCGGGCGCTGGAGCACCGCCCCCCTGCAACCCGCTCCATAGTGCGACGCGTGCATCGGGCATCACGGCGCATGCATTGTGACGCCCGGCGCATGCGTGTGACTGATGCCCCCCCTCCCTGGCATGGTGCCTTCGGGTTTGCCGCCCCGGGCAGCCAGAAGGCTAGTGACGCCGCTGATTCCCACCACCCTTCTGAGTAATACCCCTCCCCACCCTCTGACTATATATAAGGGTCTGGTGACTTCTGTTTCAGTGTATCTGAAGAAGTGTGTATGCACACAAAAGCTCATGCCAATGACAAACTTAGTTGGTCTCTAAAGTGCTACCGGAAGGAATTTTTTAATTTTGTTTCGACTACTGCAGACCAACACAGCTACCTACTTATAACAAAAACCCTGCAGTGTAGTTTGAATTTCCTAGGAAGCACAGGATCTGCGAGTGGTTCACAATATACTATGATGAAATACGACCCCCAATTATTGGAAGCTTTTACTTATCCCATAATTTGGGCATCCCAAACTTGCTTATGCTGGGAAAACTTTCCAAAAATTATTTAACTTCCCATAATTGATCTTCAGTCAATTGTGGTTACAATAGATTAAATCCTATAGGTTTGTTAAGGGTTGCTAGAAACTGCTGCTCTATGATGAGTGAACTACAGAGCCCAGAATTATCTAAGAGAAAGAAAATGCTTGGAAGGTACAGTGTGTACACAATCTTAGATAACAAATGCTTTGATCCAAGTCTAGAGCAGAAAATAGCAGTTATATCACCAGCATAAAGGAAGATACAATTATTTTCTATTTCCTAGTTTGGATAGGTGCCCCTCGGGAAGCGGGTGGATTCCTGAGGATGCCCCTACCTTGAAGTCTTAACGGGAAGCCCAATCGGAAAATGAAATCACCCTCCCAAGTAGTATTTGTCATTCCCTGCAGACAAGGCCAGGCCCTACACAATAAAGCGGTCATTTCAGACAACAGTTGCTGGGAGGGACAGTGGCGTGTTGGAGGAGTCGTAGTGAGATGGAAAACAGAGTTGTGTGTGCCATGCTATTTGCCTTCAGTGGGGGTCAAGTCTGGCTGAGCTTTGTGCAGAAGGGTGTCATCCTGTGCTTTGTCTCAAGCAGCAAAATGTCTTGGGTTGGCCCTGCCTGAGGAATGTGGCTTGGCTCACTTACTTGAGTCATGCGGAGCAATTTGCTCCATGAGCATTGCAGTGCGACGCGCTTGCTCTCCGAGTACACAGAAGCAAAGGAGGACGCCACAAGCCATCCAACCGAACAAAGTTATATGGTGACCCAGTTTGCGTCTTGGTGGACCTCTCAAAAAGCTGCTGCATGGATGGTCTCGGAATTGTGCTAAATGTTTTCTCAGCCCCTTCTAAATCTGTGTTACCGTTGATTCTCTGTTACGGCCACAAATGTCACACTTTTCCAAAGAAGGTAAAACTGTCAAATTGCATCGAGGCAGCTAAGAGCCGACTGACTTTGCAAAGGTCTGTTTCAATTTAGATCTCAGTGAAAGCCAGGAGTCAACAAAAAGGCATGAATTAAATGGGAGCAGACAAGGCCCTTGCTTCAGAAGTTCCTCTCCAACAGCCAACCACCATCACTAAGCCTCTCCGAAATCGAGATGATCTTGCCAGCTATCCAGCATTCCTCACTTCCAGCTCCTTCATACATATCATGAAGATAAAGTTAGAAAAAGACTTTTCATTATGAATTTCCCCAAACTCTCATGTTTCTTATATATATATATATATATATATATATATATATATATATATATATATATACACATACATACATACAGTTTTACAGTACACAATTGAAATAAAACAATCATTCCCTGAATCCTTAGACTTCCTTCCACCCCTCCATGGTTTCCAGTATCAAACTTTTTCTGCTGCATCATATATTTTCTTTATTTTTCTGGAAATAATCCATTTTCACCTACGTTTTTAATACATTACAAGCATTACTCAAATCCTGCCAAGGTTTTTAATTGTTAACAGTGTTCTCTTAAGTAAATTGTAATTTCCCCAATTCCTTATTAAAGCTTCTATCTTCCTGGTTTCTGACTTTCCCGATCATTTTCGCCATTTCAGCATAGTTCGTCATCTTCATCAACCATTTGTCTCTGGTAGGGACTTCAATTTCTTTCCATCTCTGGGCCAGTAGCATCTGTGCTGCTGTCATCGCAAACATAAATAATCGTTTCTCCTCCTTTAGTATCTCTGCATCTAAAATTCCTAATAGAAAAGTTTCTGGGAGGAGACTCTTGAGAAGGCATCCCCAAACTTCGGCCCTCCAGATGTTTTGGACTACAATTCCCATCATCCCTGACCACTGGTCCTGTTAGCTAGGGATCATGGGAGTTGTAGGCCAAAACATCTGGAGGGCCACAGTTTGAGGGTGCCCGCTCTTGAGAGTCCCATGGACTGCAAGAAGATCAAACCTATCCATTCTGAAGGAAATCAGCCCTGAGTGCTCACTGGAAGGACAGATCCTGAAGCTGAGGCTCCAATACTTTGGCCGCCTCATGAGAAGAGAAGACTCCCTGGAAAATACCTTGATGTTGGGAAAGATGGAGGGCACAAAGAGAAGGGAACAACAGAGGATGAGGTGGTTGGACAGTGTTCTCAAAGCTACTAACATGAGTCTGACCAAACTATGGGAGGCAGTGGAAGACAGGAGTGCCTGGTGTGCTCTGGTCCATGGTGTCACGAAGAGTCAGACATGACTAAACAACTAAACAACAACAAAAAATCATTTCCCTTGCAATTCTTCAAGATAGAGCAGAATCCACTGGGAAGTTATCCATTTCAACCACAATGCATTTCAATGGGCTGCATAGAAGAACCTCTTGCCCTCCTTGTCTTTCTTTTGATGTCAGCTACCAAGGGAGGTCATGCTTTTCCAACCCAGTCACAAGTGTTACAGGAAACCTTCCAGGGTGACTCTTACCTTTGTACAGTAGGCTACATTCTAATGGCACACCTTTCTATTCTCCATCCAGTGCTGGAGGGCAGGATGAGAGGAGTACCCTACCAGGAAAGACTGTGCTCGTGCACCCATGATGTAGATTCTATAAAACACATTGTGCTGCACTGTGGGAAGTTTGAGCAAGCTAGGGCTGAAGTGATTTCACCCCTGCTAGCCTTGCTCCCAGGAAAATCAGAGGATTTCTATATCAGGTATCTATTGGAAGACCGGTCAAATGCCAAAACACTAGCAGTGGCAAAGTTTTTATCGGTGGTAACAAGAACTAATGTTTCCTACTCCGAATTTGAGTAAGATGTCTGAGTGGTTTGAGGGCGGGGTGTCCCAGCTGTGTATCGCTTGGTAACGAATTGATGGGTCTATGGACCGTAATAAAGATTGTTGTTCTATTCTCCATCCAGAGAAGAAAGAGTCATGATCAGACATTTCAAAAACATTCAAGGACCAATCAGGGCCAATAAGAGGCATGGCTACGGGGAGACCTGAGGACCAGGCAGAGGTCTGAAACTTGGCAAATGCCAACATTGTCCCCTTGTTCAGTCAGTGTCTGAAACTTGGCAAATGCCAACATTGTCCCCTTGTTTTCTGAACACAGCCACAAAATAGACCCTTAACCAGGCATCCCCAAACTTCGGCCCTCCAGATGTTTTGGACTACAGTTCCCATCATCCCTGACCACTGGTCCTGTTAGCTAGGGATGATGGGAGTTGTAGGCCAAAACATCTGGAGGGCCGCAGTTTGGGGATGCCTGCCCTTAACCAAACCAGCTTTGGAGCCAGCATAGCAAGACATCTTCCTTCGACTGCAATAGATGAGGAAGTCATCATTACAAAACACCTGCCCTCTGTCCCCACCTAGACTGCAGTGAGTTGAAAGGGCTTAGGAAGTGTGGTAGCTTTGCCACAGGAAACCACTACAAATCCAGGATGCAGAAGCTAGACTGGTGACTGGGGGTGGCCGCCAGGATCATATAACACCGGTCCTGAAAGACCTACATTGGCTCCCAGTATGTTTCCGAGCCCAATTCAAAGTGTTGGTGCTGACCTTTAAAACCCTAAGCAGCTTCGGCCCTGTTTACCTGAAGAATTGTCTCCTCTCCCATCATTCATCCCGGACACTGAGGTCTGAGGGTCTTCTGGTGGTTCCCTCATTGTGAGAAGTGAAGTTACAGGGAACTAAACAGAGGGCCTTTTCAGTAGTGGCACTCACCTTGTGGAACACCCTCCCATAGATATCAAGGAGATAAATACCTATGCAACCATTAGAAGACATCTGAAGACAGCTCTGTACTGGGAGGTTTTTAATGTTTGATGCTTTGTTATGTTTTTATGTGTGTGGGAAGCTGCCCAGAATTATTATTGTTGTTGTTGTTGTTGGGATATTGACAAGCTGGAAGTGTGCAAAGGAGAGGAACCAAAATGATTAAGGATTTGAAAACCAAGCCTTTTGAGGAATGTTTGAGAGAGTTGGCTATGATTAGTTTGGATAAGACAGAGATTAAAGCCATCTTCAAATATCTAAAGGGCTGTCACATGGAAGAGAGAGCAAGTTTGTTTTCTCCTGCTCTGGAGGGAAGGACTCGAACCAATGGCTTCAAGTTACAAGAAAGGAGATAACGACTAAACATCAGGAAGGACTTTCTGACAGTAAGAACAGTTTGATAATGGAAGGATTTCCCTCAGGAGGTTGTGGACTTTCCTTCCTTGGAGGTTTTTAAGCAGAGAAGTTGGGTGGCCATCTGTCATGGATGCTTTAGTGAGATTCCTGCATTGCAAGGGGTTGGACTAGATGACTTTTGGGGTCCCTTCCAATTCCACTGTTCTGTTATTCATATTCCCATACTAGTTTACCTAAAAAGAGATCATGGGTTCACTGACCAGGCCAGTAAAATGCTACCTGGGCTTGTAATTCTAATTAAGCTGTAGGGTATTTAAAGAAATACAGTAAGAAGAAAAAAAGCTCAGGGAAGCTCTTGGCTGCAGGTAGAAATTCTCCACCTAGACAGGGTGGTCCCTGCTTAGCGCAAGGAAGGCTAGCCTTCAGTTTCTGGGATGCGGCTAAATGGCACTCCTCCTTGACCAGGCACTTTTGCCTTCTCTTTTCCTGATGATTTTAAAATGCCATTAATTAAGCAGATCGCTCTGATTGGACGGCTGCTGAGTCCCAGCGGGCCCCTCGCTGCCATATAATGGGCAACTTGGGCAATGATTAATATCCCGCCCCCGGTCAGGGCACCGCGCGGTGCCAGCTGGCTCCGGAACGAGCGAGCGCATCCAACAGGACCAGCCTTTCTCTCTGTTAGGAGAAGGGACAGTAGAAAGCGCGACGAGCCGCCGCCGCCGCCCCAAGCTAGGCAGAGAAGTGGGGAGGCGAAGCGGAGAGAGACACCCCACTCCCGCAGCAACCACCCAAACACTCCGGGTTGGATCCAAGAGGGAATCGGACGAAGCGAGAGCGCCGCGAACCCCCCGGCTCCGGATCCCAGACGGAAGGAAGGAAGAGGAAAGCGCGCGTCCGGAGCGCAGGAGCGGTGCGCACAGCTTACAAAGGCGGTCAACACCCGATCCCGGGAGAAGACCTCAGCACCTACACGATCCTCGAGTGGGGCACAAACCAGCCCGGGAAGGGGCGTGCAGGACTCTCCCCGCCCCGAGGTGAGGCACGGAAAAGCGAAGGGGGCGCACGTCTTCTTCGCCCATCCCGGCGCAAGAGCGCACGCCCTGGGGTCCCCGAAGAGGGCCGCGGGGCTCGGAGCGGAGCAAAGCGGGCACCCTCCTGCTCTTCTTCTTTGCGCAAAGGGGCGCACGCAGCTTCCCTCTGGTCCCGGCCGGCTCGGCGCTGTGGAGAGAGCTCCGTCAGGCGCCGCTGCCGATGAGCGTGGCCCCGGGCGCGCAGCTCTTCGCCGGCTCTGCGGAGCTGCCGGAGAAAGCCATGGCCGAACTCAAGTCCTTGGGCGGAGAGTCGTACCTGGCTCTGGCGCAGAGCTACAATCAGACGGCGTTCGCCTACGGCGCCGTGCGAGGCGGCGAGGCCGGGCGCGGGTACCCCGGCGGCGCGGGCGGCCTGGACTTCCATGCTGCGCAGTTGGGGAAGTCGGCGGAGAGCAGCGGAGAGCAGAGCTGCGACGATGAGGACGCCTTCGACGGCGCCAAGGAGGGCAGCCCGGCGTTTGAGCGCGACGGCAAGCTGAAGGCGCCCGGTGCCCTCGGGGGGACCAAGAAGCCCAAGGAGCAGCGCTCGCTGCGCCTCAGCATCAACGCCCGCGAGCGGCGGAGGATGCACGACCTGAACGACGCCCTGGACGGCCTGCGCTCCGTTATCCCTTACGCGCACAGCCCGTCGGTGCGCAAGCTCTCCAAAATCGCCACGCTCCTCCTGGCCAAAAACTACATCCTGATGCAGGCGCAGGCCCTCGAGGAGATGCGGCGCCTCGTGGCCTACCTCAACCAAGGCCAGACGCTCAGCACGCCCATCCCGGCCGCGCTGGCCCCCTTCGGACAGTCGGCCGCCGTCTACCCTTTCACGGGCGCTGCTTTGACCAGCTGCCCCGAGAAATGCACTGCCTTCCCCGGGGCCACCTCTGGCCTTTGCAAACACTGCAACGAAAAACCTTGATGTAGCCGTTTGACCTTAGAACAAACTCCAAAAAAAAAACCCACCCGACTTCCCTTTTCTCTCCACCAACCCTGCCTTCTTGCCATCAGTTAAGTTGCTTTTTTTTTTTTTTTTTGCTTTCAGTTGCTTTCCCTGCTTCTTTTGCTTTCCATCGTCTCCCCTGTGAAAATAATCCGGATTCTCCTTCCTTAACTCTCCATGCACACACGCAAACCATGGTTTAATCATTTCACCTTCTTCCCTGAAACTCTCTGTAGATTCCCCCCCCCCTTCCTCTCTCAGATCTGTCATGGATTAATTTTGTGCATAACTTTTTATTACTACTACTACAATTATTATTATTCTCGTTTTGAGGCTGCCTTAAGCCAGGCTTTGAAATATGTCTCTATACCTAGAGTAAAAGAGAAGGGGAGGTTTTGGAAAGGAAACTGCAGTGAGAGTCTCTCTGGAATGAACCGACTTGTGTACAAACTATGCAATGTTTACAGAATGCAAAAGTTACTAAAAATGGAAAATATCCTCCAGATATCATTGGCAGTATCTGTACAATCAAACAATCAAATGACACCTGGTCTTTCTATTTTTTCATTTTCATTTTGGGTGCTGCTTGTGAAATTCAAGAACGCTTCTTAATGGGTTGGTCAACTTGTTTATACACACACACATATTTTTAAGCATTGAACCCATTCTTGGACTTTTGACTACAGTCTTTCTATTGTACGCTGTTGCCTGCTCTCTCTCTCTCTCTCTCTCTCTCTCTCTCTCTCTGCCTGTTTCTGAGCTTTGGCAGGGCCACTTTTCAAAGTCGGCCGCACGTCTTGGTAAACAAGGAAACTAAAAATTCATTGAGCTTATTTATATGTATTTATAATAAATAAAAAGGACATCAACTAACTTGGGTTCTGTCCTAAATCTCTCATAAGGTCAGTTTGCTAAGCAAACCAATCCTAAAAAGAGACATTGATGGCACTGAACTGAGTAAATTTTGCATCCTCTTCCTAAATACCGAGGGCATAAACTGGCCAGATTTAAGCCCTCTTGTTGATTTCAGTGGGATACAATTAAAACGAAGAGTTGATTATTCCACTGAAAATGAAGAAAATTATACCTGTGCATGCTTACGCTCAAGTAAATCCCATTGAACTGTGGAGGACTGGCCGTCTCATGAGTGAACAGTCATGTAAAATTGTGTGATTGCATAAATTTGGGTTGTGCCCATAGGAAGCAAATTTTTTTCCTGGTAGTTGGTAGTAGGTTTTCCTGATTTTAAGTGAAGTTTTATTGCAAGAAAAAGATATTTTGAATTGGAGTGGGGCAGATTGGGGTGTAATGGGACTGAGAATTCTTAACACCCTGCTCCTTTGCATGGGAAGGGTCCATAGGTCCTTGGCAGCACACCTGCTATGCATGTAGAAGTTTCCAGGTTCAATTCCCAGCTTCACCAGGTAGGGCAGGGAGAGATCTCTGCCCAAAATCCTGAAGAGCTTCTGCCAACCAGTGTAGAGACAAAATTGAACTAGATGGACTCGGTAAAAGACAGCTTTCTATGTTCTTACTCAGCAGTAAATCCTACTGAAGTTTTTAGGTAATGTGCTTATCTTAGCTCTGCACCCTTATTCAGAAACGTTGCACTGAAATCTATGGATCATCCTTCTAAGTAAGTATGTTTAACACTTGAGTACTGTATATATATATTTAAAAATCTCTTTCTCTCTGCATTCAAGATCTTTAATCTTCCACAGCTGTATAATCTACAAACCTCAGAAATCCAACGTAAGTACATTTGTGTGACCTTTGTCCATTGGAAATCAACAGTCATTGGACTTTGGGTCAAGTTGTGTCCGAGTGAGAAGCGCATTGAACTTGATAGATTCACAGTTGACCAGCAAGTTCTTCCTCCTGGAAGCTGCAGGGTTGTTGTTGTTTAGTCGTTTAGTCGTGTCCGACTCTTCGTGACCCCATGGACCATAGCACGCCAGGCACTCCTGTCTTCCACTGCCTCCCACAGTTTGGTCAAACTCATGTTCGTAGCTAAGCTGCAGGGTACGTGGAGGAAAAGGGAGATGGATTTGGATTTTAAGGAGATGAAAACCAGCAAGGTGCCATCCGACGTCTTGAGTACGATCCAGTGGTCTACAGGAGGGAAGGCAGGAAAAGATTATGCAGTTCCATGGAAAGAGCAAGCATTGCACAGCTAAGCGTGCGCCATCAGCTGTGCAAAACAGGTTTTTGCGCATGGGAACCAATGATCTTGTTACAGTGCACATTGCTGGGAAGGCTACATCTCCTTGCAGCTCTGTTGTATCTGCCATTTGTTTAACCAACAGTCATGAATGAAGCCTGTAGATTGGGCTGCTTACCTAGATACACTGCCCAGCCTACAGTTGCAGTCTTGTGCACACAAACTTGTGCTGAATTCAGTGAATCTTTCTCCCAGACTTGCAGCCTCAGACTCGATCTAGTTCATTTAAAGGGACGGGCTCCCTAATCAATAGAGCTCAAGGCTGCTGCCAACTGTATAATTTTGTTCCTTTACTTGAAATACCATAGTTCTCATTG
Organism: Zootoca vivipara; assembly: GCF_963506605.1. Lineage (NCBI taxonomy): Eukaryota > Metazoa > Chordata > Lepidosauria > Squamata > Lacertidae > Zootoca > Zootoca vivipara. The sequence continues at coordinate 88,048,987 of NC_083282.1, read as the reverse complement.
AAGTCAGGAGGACTTCGGATTGGCTAATATCTTGGTTTTGAATGGTTCCTTGGACTTTAGGCACATGAGAAATGGCATGTATTTAATGGGTAGTCGATTCAGCCCATTAAAGACTGCTATGATTAGCATGTACTTAAATGAGCTGAAATAGTTGGTGCACCCAAGAGTCTTGTCTTTGGTCTGTCAGGTCTTAAGACGTGGCTGGTTTGTGGATCGTTGTGTTACCGCCTTTCTAGTATTTGCCTCATTGATAAGTGATGTCAAGGGAACTTTTGGGTGGGGGGGGGAACTAATGCCTGGGTTTGGAGGGATTTTCTGGTGTTCCCAATGCAGTCATCATAAATACGCACTCTGCGATTTGCGTTCAGATACGAGAAATCTCACCATTCAATGTCAGAGCAGCCGCACAAATTGGTACAATGGAAGCCTCGGGGGCTCGATCTGTCCAGGGCTATTTAAGTTAGAGGTGGGGGGTGTAAGTATTTAAGGTTATTAAACCAATTTCCTGGGCTGTCGCAAATGTTATGCTAATGCAAAAGGGACTCGCAGTGCCTCCAAACCTGCTTGTCTCAAGCATTTAATTTTAATTAATACACTTTTTTCCCCAGAAGCCCTTTTTTTAAACCTCATGTGTTTGCAAAAAAAAGAGGAATATGTGATTAACCCTCATTCAGAAAGACATATGGTTTCAAATTGGTTCTTCTCATTTCCATTTTAATTTCTTCATTTTATTCTTCAGAAGCCTAGTTTATCTACATTCTGCCCCACAAAGGCTATATTAAAACAACAAAAAATGGTGGGGTTTTTTTGGGGGGGCAATATCAGATACGTCCATAAAAGAAAGGACGCAAGAGAAAGGGAAAGAAAAGACAGCCCTCATTTTCAATATTGCAGGCTGCTGAGATGCCAGAAACATTTGTGTGTGTGTTTTAAATAGAGGTTTAATTTAGGAGTGAATCATGATGTTCAGATAAACGTTTATTAATTCTGGCACAGAGCCCTAGAAACTAGAGTTAACTGGGATTATTTAAATGCAGAATGTTATTAATTGTTCAACTTTCACTCTCCCAACCCCCTCCCCACAAAAGAACTGCAGAATATAAAGTATTTAAAGAGCCTGATTTTTAAAAAGAAACAAGCTCTTCTTCTTTTTCAAATCAGCGACTTCTATTAATAACAATGGGATTTATAATTGCTCTCTTTTTAGATAATAATGACTGAAAAGCTTCGATTCTCCTACAATGGCCAGCTTATGAAAAAAATCTCCCATGTTGTTAAAAGAAGTGCTGTCTGCAGCAGAGGTAAAATGGGGTTTTACCATTACATTATTGCAAGCAGAAATGTTCATTAAGTCATATGCTACTGTGGTCTGGTGGATGGTGGGATCCAGGCAAAGTTGATCCCATTGCATTCAGCTGAAGTAGTTAGGCGAACCCCTAGCATTTCTCTCAGTGAAATGAATGGGACTTAAATGTGCTTATCTTTGCAGGTGGACTTCGCCTGCCCCAAATTTTCAGAGAGGGGGGAAAGCCTCACATAAGTTGACACGTCAGTCTTTCAACATGAAACCATTTCCCACAAGCAGACCCATGTTCTATGAGAGAACCGTGGTGAGATCTTGGAAGGGAGAATTGGTGGGTGAGCGAGGGTTCCTCCATTTTCTCAATGTTCTCTAATGAATACCTGTTCTCCGATCTCTTTCTTGATTTTTACCCAGCCAGCCAGGCTCCAAAACAACTGGGGTGGAAGCAGTGAGGGACTGTGGGTGTGCTTGCAAGGGGTAAATCAGAAGCTCTGGGATTTAATCGCTCTCCTTTCCCACCTACCAGTTCTCCTCCCAAGCCCACATTTATCTTGGCAAATGTTTTGGGAACCCACTGCTTGCTCAGAGATAATGTCCTCCTGCTCATAGCTGACAAGTTCTCCCTTTTTTAAGGGAAATTCCCTTATGCTGAATAGGCTTCCTCGCGAGAAAAGGGAAAACTTGACAGCTATGCTCCTGCTCTGAGGCTGCAGCTTTCAAATTGCTCTCACTCTGGAAAAGTCCCACAGACCTTGCAAGCTTGCCCATGTCTGCTCCGAAGTGAGCCCCGTTGAATTCAGTGCGGTTTGCAGCTGCTAGTCACTTTGTGCATTTTTTTCAGTGGAAAGAGCTGTTTTTAGTAACAGTAAAATGAACAGTAAAATCAGTCTCAGCAAAGTCTGAATGAAACAATGGTTTGGGTTTCAGCGAACAATTAAACCAGGCCGACGCTGTGAGCTGGTTTTATTTGTATAAATATATATCTGTAACTTGATTAGAATATGAAATGTATTACTGAATATATTGGCAAGATTTGTGTGTGTCTCTGTATGTATAGATATGCATTATGTTGTTTGCCCCTCATGTGGTAAATATCAACATTCACATGCGAATGTGGATAATCCCAAACAAATTTTCTGAATGCCCCAAAATACATACATATATCCCTACTTTTTTGGACATGAACCACTGAAAGTGAATTATCACTAGGTAATTCCCTCAATGCAAGAAGCAAAGCTACAGGTAACCAGGCAGAGGGCCTTCTCGGTAGTGGCGCCCGCCCTGTGGAACGCCCTTCCATCGGAGGTCAAGGAGATAAAAAACTACCTGACATTTAGAAAACGCCTAAAGGCAGCCCTGTTTAGGGAAGTTTTTAATCTGTGGTATTTTAATGTATTTTGGTATTTGTTGGAAGCTGTCCAGAGTGGCGTGGGGTATTATTATTAATAATAATAATAATAATAATAATAATAATAATAATGGATGACTGTCCACATTCACTGGTATATTGCTTTGTTTTTTGGACATTTGCATAATTCATATGGCAGAGACTAACATATAGTCTTCTTGTTCTCCGTGCTTCAGTCTAATAATAACAATAACAATAATAATAATTTATTATTTATACCCCACCCATCTGGCTTCCAACATAACATTAAAATACAGTATCTGCAATCTTCATTTAGACATCAATTGCCGCAACAAACATAGAAGGAGGTTTGGGGTGTAACTCCAACTACAGATAGCTGAAATTGGGACTGTGCTGGATGTGGGGCCCTCAATTTTTTGACAGAGCTCTCTTTTAAATAAGGCTGCAGCCCTATATCTCGGGAGTGTAAGAACTGTTGAATGTGGTGGGCGGGCAGGTGACTTTCTTCCAAATGAACATTCATAAGATCGGGCTTAGATTATGTTTGGGTTTAAGGTAGTCAACTTTTACTAATGCATTATTGGAAATGCCTCTGTGTCTGGCATTGGGGGCCTCCCATCATCCCCAAATAATATTATCATTAAAATTTATATTCCTCACAAAGGAACCCAAGGTGGCCCAGAAATGATAAAACATCCGAAAACAATTCCAATGCAGATGATGCAGACATGGGGCCTGTTGGAGAAGGGCCAGGCTGGGAGGAAGCCGCGGCTTCCACATCCCTGAACTCCATGGTTGTGCTTTGCACTGCTCTGTTAGCACAGGAAATAGGTACGCCGTGGTGTATTTAAACAAAACAGGCGAGTTTTTCTGCTATCACACTATACAGGCCACGCTTTATCAAGTGAGGATGTAAAGGGAGGTAAATTTTAAGCATATACCGTATTGGCCTGAATATAAGCAGCATCTTTCCCCCCCAAATTCTGACCTTGATAACTTAAAAGTGCAGCTTAAATTTTCAACCTGACAAAAATTGGCTTGTACTGTACAATACCGCTGCTGAAACAGACACACTGTAAAACAGAACCAAAGAATGTTTTATTGCCGATTTGCGAGCTTGAGACTGTTGTGCAATTCATTCTAATGTCATCTATCACTTTCCCTGTATTTTACAATGCAGTATTGATTTTTTTATTTGCATTTACAGTAGTACGAACAGGTGTTTAACCCACTTGAGAGTCCTCTCTAGGACCCGCAGGATTTTCTTCTACATTTGCCATTTACGGGTGTGCCTGTGGAATTTTAAGGGATTGTCTTCTCTCCCCCCCCACCCCCAATTTTAAAGGTTCGGCATATTTGCGGGTGCGGCTTATATTTGGGTCAATACGGTAATGCGGTACTAGAGGGCAGCTGATAGGGAGTTGGCCTCCTTGTCTGATTGAGCTACTGTTCATTTTGACAATCCCTTGGTCAAGATCCAAAGAGATGACAATTGTTTATAGGGCTCCCCCCCTTCTTTTAACCTGCTGTTCTCCATAGGGTTCCAGAGTAGATTGCAATAATTTTTGAAAATGCAATTTTAAAATAAGTTACAATGATTTTCAGAATGCTGTAGGGTGGTTTTTTTTGGGGGGGGGGGACAGATTTGCACATCTGGTAGGATTTTTAATCCCTCCCTGGCCTGTTGCAAACTGGGTTTGTTTGTTTGCTTGTTTGCTTGCTTGCCATTAGTAAGGAGGACTTGGTAATTTAGAAACAAGAGACCAAAGCACCCCACATTTCCTAAATTTATAGAATAAGTTTTATAGTCTACTGCTTCTAGGCTTTTCTTTTTCTATTCTGGGTAGAGAACGGATTAAAAGAAGGCGTTTTTTAACACTTAAAAATTAACGTTGGGAAATCTGCAACCAGTTATTGCTTAGTTAGGTATGTTTGCAGCACCAGAATAACGGCATGTTTTGTGATGGTGTAATGGCTCTTTTTTCGGTCTTTTTCACTTGTGCAGTACATCTTAGCATCAGGCCAAAAGAGACTGCTTCCGATGCCCAGTTCAGAGTTTTCGCTTGCGTCCTGATTCCGAACACACTTGCTTCGAAGTAGGTCCCACTGAATTCAGTGGAGCTCCCTGCCAAGCAAGTTTTTGGGGGGACCACAAGCTTTTGAAAGGTACCGCATTTTGAAATGCGGTACACAGATGCCTAGCATTGGAAGACTCAAGCAGTGGATGGGCTTCTTCAAATACTAGCTTCCAAATCAGCAGGGTTGTCTCTGTGGACTCATATTGAAAGCAGTGTCCGCAGATCTATTCAGAAGTAAGGAATCCCCTGTGCCTGCAGTTTCTTTATGTCATGTATCATACTTAGCCAGAAGAAATGAAACTTTTGTTTAAATCATTCATTAGTGGTCAGACAGCTGGTTAGTAGGAGCTTTGTGCAAATAATTTCTGTATTATTGATCCCAGAGAACATGAACTACAAATTAGTAAGATGGCCTTTCTTACCTGCCTTCTGCTGGTAAAGGAATGTGCAAGCTTCTGAATTACACAGAACTCTTCCTTAGCCTGAGGAAGAGTTCTGTGTGCCTATACCTCTTTAGCACCAGGATCTGCGCCAAGCTATTTAGAATGGTTCAGCTGAGTTATATTTAATTGTGACAGGCAGAAGTACTCAAAACTTTTTGAAAGGCCTGGATCTAGAAGGCCCTGGTCTTTATTTCGTTCCATTTTCTTGCTAAGCCAATAGCATATTTTGGCTTAACTTTGAACCTTCTGTCTGTGGCTTTTGAAGCTCCTGTATGGATGCTGTACTTGTTAGGGAAGGTTTTGATGTGTTCTAAGGCCATGACACTAAGAATGCTTCCTGTGGAAATGGGTCGCAGTGATACAAAAGACATGAGTTCATGAGGTTCCCATTGTCTGCAAACACAAAGATCAGCGTATGACTCAGTGTGGATACAAACCTTTGACTTGTTAACAACTGGCTGCACATTTGTTAAACCCATTTGCACTTTGGAGCCTTCTAAGCTGGAATCACTGTGTTTAGACAGGAAGAGTAGGCTCATATCTCCCCATCTCATAAACGATACTGTAGAGCAGTGCTCCCCAACCTTTTTATCTCCGCGGACCAGTCAACGTTTGATAATTTTACTGCGGCCCGCTGAGGGGGGGGGGACGTTTATTGTTTATATTTTATTTAGATTGTTTTGATTTAATAATTTTAATTTAATTGTATTTAATTATCCTTAGGCGGCCCGGTACCAATTGATCCACGGACCGCTACCGGTCCGTGGCCCGGGGGTTGAGGACCACTGCTGTAGAGGTGCAGAAAAGGACGACTGAAATGATAAGAGGGATGGATGCAATGTACTAGGATAAAAAACTAAAAGGTTTTTTTGGGGGGGGGTCTTTTCAATTAGGAAAAGAAGGGGACGGTAGATTTTTGTACTGTAGAATGATGCACATTATAGAAAAAGTGCATCAAAGTAAGTTTCCCTACTTCTCAATAATTCTAGAACTTTGGGTCAGCCAAAACATGGATTGGCAGTAGATTCCTGGTGGACAAAAAATAAATTAATTAAAATCATGGCAGTGTAATTAATTGTTGCCACCATGTGTTGATGAAGGCCACTCAGATGGCTTTAATCATAAAATAATAGAGTTGCAAGGGAGGGTCTTCTAGTCCAACCTGCTGCAATGCAGGAATCCTGCCCTCAGCTGTGCCTGGCTGAGCTTGAACCACCAACCTTCTGGTTAATAGCTAGACACACTGACCATAGCTGCCAAGTTATCCCTTTTTTACAGGGATTTTCCCTTATGCTGAATAGGCTTCCTCGCGAGAAAAGGGAAAACTTGGCAGCTATGACACTGACCTATTGAGCCACTGAGACTGTTAAAAGGGGATTGGGAAAAATTATGGAAGGAGGCGCAGTCTATAGGAGCTGAGGAAGTTGCCGAGTCAGGTCACTGGTCCACCTAGCTCAATATTCTCCACGCTGAGTGGCAGTGGCTCTCCGGGATTTAAAGCAGGGCACGCCTTCCATTTCTTCCTAGAGATAACAGGGATTGAACCTGGACCTTTCTGTATGCAAAGCAGACACTCTCCCGTGGAGCTATAGCCCTTCCCCCATCAGTGGCTACTACTAGTCATGATGGTTAAATGGAACCTCCCGTTTCAGTGGCAATGTGACACTAAACAGCAGTTGCTGGGGTACAATAGCAGGAGAGGTCTAATGCCTTCATGCCCTGCTTGGGGGCTCCCATCAGCGTCAGGCTACCCACTAGAGAAAATGAGATGGTGTGCAAGGTGGTAGACCTTGGGTTTGATGCAATATGGCTTTTCTTATGCGTTTAAGTCAATTATAGCCAGCGATTTCAGTTAGTTCAGGATGATGCTAGGCTAGAACACCCTTCAGTGCATGCATTTTTGCATGCCATTGTCACAGATGCGCTAACTGGATTTTCCAGGTTGCACCTACAAAGATTCTGTTTCATGCCTTCCCTGTTACATGAGGCTTGCAAATAGTCACTGGCCTGTAGCAAGTAAGTCTTGCTTTCAGATGTGGTGTTGTTCCTTTTCTAGTTATATGAGAATGAACTATAGGCAAGCCAGAACTGGGTTGGTGGGCTAGCAAGAATTGATGCGGTCAAGGTTTCTTGAGAGCCAGTGTGGTGTAGTGGTTAAGAGCGGTGGACTCGTAATCTGGTGAACTGGGTTCGATTCCCTGCTCCTCCACATGCAGCTGCTGGGTGACCTTGGGCTAGTCACACTTCTCTGAAGTCTCTCAGCCTCACTCACCTCACAGAGTGTTTGTTGCGGGAGAGGAAGGGAAAGGAGATTGTTGGCTGCTTTGAGACTCCTTAGGATAGTGATAAAGCGGGACATCAAATCCAAACTCCTCCTCCTCCTCCTCTTCTTTCGGCAATGATATTTTATATAGCGGTTGGTTGGCTGGTTGCTGAAAGTGGTAGGTTGCATAGCTTGTATCACTTAAAAATGCAAATAAGAATTACCTAACAGGTAAGAAATAAAATTATAAAAGCAAATGGGTCTATTACCAATTCTTAAGAAAATAGAGTTGCCATGTTCCCCAAAATTAAAACATTTTTTGCCTTTTCTTTTCTTTTATTTTATTTTTAATCTTCCAATTTGCCATACGTCTGGGTTTTCCTGGACATGTTGCTGATTCAGCAAAAATCTGTACGGACACCATTTCGTTGCCCGATTCCCGGATGTATGGCAGTCCTAAAAAGGCAAAAGCAAATAAACCTACCGTACCTGGCAATTGAACCATCCAGAAAGTACAAGGATCCAGAAATTTAACATCAGATACTTGCTTTCTGCTGCCTGCCTCCTCTAGTCTTAAATTAATTTATTTGAAGAAAGTACTAGGGAAATCAAAGATGAAGAATTTGGGAGAGGTGGAAGCAAATCAGTTCCCTTCTCTCAACCCCTCAAAAATTACAAGACTGTCTGGGTTTAAAAACAAAACAAAACAAAAACTTTTAAGTGTTTATTTCTGTTGTTCCTTATTCAGGTGGTTTGCACAGTGTAAAGATAGTTTATTTTTGCTAGGTAAAATGAGTGCTTTTGATGTCATCTTACAGGTATGACATACAGGAATTCTGACTGTTGCATACATTGTAAATTTTCAGGGGGGTGGGGGGGAATCAGGGGGTGGATGACCCAGAATGAATTTACTTCAATGAGCTTTTAAATTCCACAATCAACATGGTTAACTCATGTTGTTGGTTTGAAATTGATTTGTCTATTAACAATTGCTTTCCCTTTCAATTTAATTTTGTGGGGGGGAGGGGGGAAGCCCACTGAATTCCTCCCTTAAAATAGATAGCAGTTACTCAGTAATCGCATATTGAGAACTTTAATAAACTGCCACCGTTGAATAGCTTTAGGAAGATAAGCAAAGGAATAGATGAAATTGTTTAGTAACTACTGCTGGTGAAAGATTTAATCAGGTAGACAAAGAAGAACCTTAAAAGAAAAATAATAACGCAAAAGGGAGTGGGGGGGGTTGTACTTTGGATTTGTAATATGATTCAAGCCTGCAAATCTTTTTCGATGCAATTTTTGGCAGCTAATGAGATTAAAGGAAATTCATAATCATAGATGTGGATGGAGGAACTGGTTTCAGAGGATCCCTTGACTGACCTGCTTTTTTTTGTAACAGATTTGAGCTAGCTAGGTTCTGCTGCTGCTTCTTTGAAAGAAGATATATGTGTACTCCTTAACTGCCACAATCTGCTTCTCAGACAGAAAAAAAGTGTCAGTGTGTGTAGATCTAAACTTGTTTAAAAGCACCCTTGGAATAAGGAGAACACACACACACACACACCCCGTTCGGAACTATAGGCCTTTTAGGACTTGTGGGTTCACCCAGTGCTTTTTGCCTTTAAAAAAATGTTTAGAGGTACTCTCATTTTCCTACTCATATTGAAATACTGCCCCTCAATGAGGCCAAACTTAGATTCACAACATGTTTAGGGCTATGCGTACCCCCAGGGGGGGAAAGCACTGGGTTCACCTACATCGAAGGAATCACAAATTATTGTGACAAAGGTAGTTAAAATGAAGCAAAGTGTGTCATGGTGGAAGGGACTTTAAAAAGTGCTTTCAGTAGTATGTCACTCTTTAAGGAGGGATTTCTATAATTCCTCACCAAACTCCAGTTCTCAGTACTGTTCTGGTTAAACAGGTATAAAATGAGATAAGAGAAAGGTATAAAATTTAAAATTTTGTAGTGCAATATCAGGGTGTTTGGGGGTCCGATAACATTTTGGGTACTCAGAAGCAATTTGTTACCTTTATGTCATTTAGGGGAGGTGGGACGTGTTTTTATCCTTGGTTCATTATTTCTGGAAGCAGTTAGAAGACCATGCATGATGTGTGTTGAAGGAGCAAGACTTCGCCTTCTAAGATTACTGCTGTGTTCTCTGTGTGGGTGCACCTTAGAAGGTGGTTCAGAAGGTGGTGGGAGGGCATTCCACACAGCGGGTGCCACTACCGAGAAGGCCCTCTGCCTGGTTCCCTGTAACTTGGCTTCTCGCAGCGAGGGAACTGCCAGAAGGCCCTCGGCGCTGGACCTCAGAGTTTGTGCAATGCTCTCTCCAAGGAGGTTTGGCTGTCTCCTTCCCTACATATATTTAGGCACCAGGTGAAAATGTTTCTCTATAACTAGACCTTTGGGTGATTGAATATTCTATAGCCTTTTAAATCATAGCTGCCAAGTTTTCCCTTTTCTCGCGAGGAAGCCTATTCAGCATAAGGGAAAATCCCTGTAAAAAAGGGATAACTTGGCAGCTATGTTTTAAATGTGCTTGTGGGAGGAAGGTTATTGGTTTGTTCTTGTTCTTGCTTTATTATGTATGTTATGCTCTCATTTTCTATTTTTATGCTGTGATCTTCGTATGAAGGGCAGTATACAAATTGTAGTAGTAGTAACTAGTCTCATTCAGCCCATTAAGAAAACGGGCGCTAGAGGTGCGACGGGGCCACTGCCTTCCCTCCCTTTCTGCGCTCGGCTGCGGGGCGCGCCGGGAACGCAATTAAACAAAGCGCTCTCCCGTCGTGTCCCGCGGCCAAGCGCAGAGAGGGAGGGAAGGCCGCGGCCCCACCGCTCCTCCCATGGGCCAGGTAGGGTTGTCAGGAGGAGGAGGCGGTGGACCAAGATGGCGGCATCGGGCTCCGAGGCCGCGGCCCGCGGCGGGGGGAGCCGGACTGGGCTCCCGCCGCCGCAGCCCCGGAGCCCGATGCCGCCATCTTGGTCTGCCGCCGCAGGGGAACGGGAGGCAGAGGGTTGAGGGGGGGAAGAGAGAGCGTGTGTATACGTCCCGCCTCTTCGCCCAGTCCCTGTGTCCATGGGGCACATGCGCATTAGCACGGACACAGGGACACAGGGACTGGACACAGAGACACAGGGACTTTATTATATAGGATGATAATAATAATAATATAATAATAATAATAATAATAATAATAATAATAATAATAATAATAATAATAATATAGAGGAGGGAGAAAGGTTGTTTTCTGCTGCTCCAGAGAAGCGGACACGGAGCAACGGATTCAAACTACAAGAAAGAAAATTCCACCTAAACATTAGGAAGAACTTCCTGACAGTAAGAGCTGTTCGGCAGTGGAATTTGCTGCCAAGGAGTGTGGTGGAGTCTCCTTCTTTGGAGGTCTTTAAGCAGAGGCTTGACAGCCATCTGTCAGGAATGCTTTGATGGTGTTTCCTGCTTGGCAGGGGGTTGGACTGGATGGCCCTTGTGGTCTCTTCCAACTCTATGATTCTATGATTCTATGATTCTAATAATATAAATAAATAGATAAATAAATACTGGAGATTCCCCAGTACAAAATGCAGTATGCAATGATGCCCATGCCACAGGATCTGGACATCGTTGCATGCGCTGTCGTGTTGGCAGGGCGCAAATTGTACCTCTTGGAAGTGGCTTTCAGTCGTGCACACTGGAGCATGCAGGCACATGAGAAACTTGCACTCAAGCCCCAGGGCACACAAGACCTTTGGGGACAGCTGGGTATATATATTTAAAGCTTGCATGGGCTGCTGCACTGGAGCTCCCCCAGGAGGACAGGTCGTGCTCTTAAAGCACCAACCAATTAAATCAATGGGAACTTCCAGCCTTCTACCTACTTGATTTCAGTTTTGGCCCAGTTTTAATTTTTGCCAGTCTGTGGCACACGATTAGAATTCCACCTTCCCCACTGCCTGCTTCCAGGACAGTTCTAGTTGTGAGTTAAATCGAAATGAAAGATACCAAGAACTCTGGCCAGAAATTTCGATGTAGGGAATAAAACCTACTCATGAGTTGCAGTCAAATAAAGGTATGTGTTCTAGTGAGAATAACAGATTTAAAGAGAACACACAAAAAAAGCTTCAAGTTCACAGGAGCATATGTAGCTTCAAATAGGTGTTGCACCTTAGAATTCACAAAATGTGTGTATATATATAATGGTACATTACAATGAAAAGACACAAAAGATATCAATAAACAATAACAAAAGATATCAATAAACAATAACCAAAATGGTCAAAGGCCTGGAAACGATGCCTTATGAGGAACGGCTTAGGGAGCTGGGTATGTTTAGCCTGGAGAAGAGAAGGTTAAGGGGTGATATGATAGCCATGTTCAAATATATGAAAGGATGTCATATGGAGGAGGGAGAAAGATTGTTTTCTGCTGCTCCAGAGAAGCGGACACGGAGCAATGGATTCAAACTACAAGAAAGAAGATTCCACCTAAACATTAGGAAGAACTTCCTGACAGTAAGAGCTGTTCGGCAGTGGAATTTGCTACCAAGGAGTGTGGTGGAGTCTCCTTCTTTGGAGGTCTTTAAGCAGAGGCTTGACAGGCATATGTCAAGAATGCTTTGATGGTGTTTCCTGCTTGGCAGGGGGTTGGACTGGATGGCCCTTGTGGTCTCTTCCAACTCTATGATTCTATGATTCTAACAATAACTATCAACCCGATTCCAAAAGTGTTCTAAAGGGTTCTTTTATATAGAACTGGAGGTTTTATTCCTTACATTGAAATTTCTGGCCAGAGTTCTTAGTATCTTTCCTTTTGATTTGCTTCCAGGACAGGGCATCCCAGAGAGTCACATTCCTAACCTGTTGTTCCATGAGACACAAAAATACGTTTGACAATTGACAGTTAACAGGATCACCATTTATCACTGGGCATAGCAAACACAGCATCTTCAGGCAGCTGTTCCTCCTAAGCCACCATTCCCCTTTGGGTACCACCCCAGACAGAGCTCTGCGCACCTCCTGAGCTAGCCTGCTTGCCTCAGGTGCGGTGAAGGATGCCACCCCATTGCGAATAGCACTGAAGCCAGAGTCAAGCTCCCTGTCTGATGACTTTCTGTACATGCAGCGGGAGAGCGACAGCTTGCCTTGCACCCCAGGCCCCAAGATGCGTTGGGCCAGCCGTGACAACTGGGACATTTCACCCCCCAACTGGTGGCCCTGGTGAAACTCCCTCCAGTTAATATTAATGGCCTGGCTCACATCATTGCCAGTCTAGCGTCATTCTTCACAGGATATATGAAAGGATGTCATATGGAGGAGGGAGAAAGATTGTTTTCTGCTGCTCCAGAGAAGCAGACACGGAGCAATGGATTCAAACTTCAAGAAAGAAGATTCCACCTAAACATTAGGAAGAACTTCCTGACAGTAAGAGCTGTTCGGCAGTGGAATTTGCTACCAAGGAGTGTGGTGGAGTCTCCTTCTTTGGAGGTCTTTAAGCAGAGGCTTGACAGGCATATGTCAAGACTGCTTTGATGGTGTTTCCTGCTTGGCAGGGGATTGGACTGGATGGCCCTCGTGGTCTCTTTCAACTCTATGATTCTATGATTCTATTCTATGGAGGAGCAAGGGTTGCTGAAATATTCCACCCAGTGGTTTTAAGCCTGTTGTCTGGAGCAACAGAGAACAAGCCTGCTGCATTGTCTTTGTGACACCCCTTTGGAATTTTTTTGACTGCTGTCATGTCTCCTATTTAGTGTCTCTTCTCCAGGCTAAACATAGCCAGCTCTTTCCAAACCCCCCTTCGCCATCCTGGTCATCCTCCTCCAGGCACACTCCAGTTTATCAATGTCCTTCTTAACATATGGTACCTGGAACTGTATAGTGGTGCTTCAGATGTGGCCTGGCCATTGCATAATAGAATAGAATTACTTCTTCCCATGATCTCAGCATTCTGCTTCTGCTAGCATGGCCTAGATTGCACCAGCCTTTTCGGCAGCCACATCACGCTGCTGGCTGATGTTCCTTGAGGCTCACACAATGGTGTCCAAACTTTTTTCAAAGATGGACAGATTTGATGAAGTGAAGGGCCGTGAACTGCCACAGGGGACGGATTAAACCAGCCGGCGGGCCCCCAAAATGGACTTTGGACATGCCTAAGAGGAACAATAACAGCACAGTCCTGTGTATGCTAAACTCAGAAGACAAACCAACTGTTCAACTGGGCTTATTTCCAAGCCAGCGTATGGGACTCCAACCTGAATGCCTTTCTGAATTCAACCCTTAACTCCTTCTTCCTCTTCAAACTATTGTGATTTGCAAATCTCAGCCAAAAGCAACCTAAGTGTACTATATAGGAACCAAGGCCATAGGCAAACAAAGCTATTTTTATGCACTTGTGCTATTCTGGAATTCCTTTTTTTATCCCCTAAAGAAGATGGAGTCCAGAGGGATCTTTCCCCCAAAAAAATCTAAAATAATTTTTGAAATACAGTATATCTCTTTTTTCTAAAGCTACAACCCTGAAAACAGTAGACCAGGGTGCAAGACAACGGAGGTATTTTGAATGTACCATCTTTGAAATGCTTATTGACCTTTTTAAGAGGGCCAGATTTATTTTTTTTTTTTTTTAAAAAAACTCTCATCTTGTGTTTCTCTGCTGAAATATGAAATGCTGCATCTGTATTGGCATTCTGCCGGCTTTTGAAGATTTACCTAGGCATTTCCTTAATCTGTTAACTCAAGTCCCCTGTGTTTATTGCTGTGTTGTTTTGAATGGGATTATTTTGTTGTGTCTTTTTATTTATTTAAGGCATTTCTAGGGCACTTATTTATTTGCATTTCTAAGTGGTGTACATGAAAAAAAAAAAACAACGCACTGAATATGGGACGATAGCTGAAAGAAGGGCTTCAATACCATTTTAGTTTTGCTTTCAAAGAATCCTGACTTGCTGCGATGCACAAACCAGAGACCACACTGGAAGACACTATAATCCTGGATTGTAAAGCCAAGGTTTATAACATAATGGTTCAACATTACATGTGGACCAGATCAGAGTCTACATCTGCCTGCCATACAGTTTTCTAAAGCTGCAAAGTCTCCATTTAAAAAAAAATCAAATCATCCATCAGTTGATATTGTCTCTCTATCAAATAATAATCTGAGAAAGCTTAGAGGTTCCATTGTTTGGCATTCGATGCTGTTGGTTATTGAAACATACAGTGAGCGATATAAAGATCCCTCATTGGTCCATTTTGCCTGGTAGCAGATTACCAAGATCCTGTGGAGGCTTTTCTTTGTCTTGCTGACCATCATCTCATAACTGGAGATGTTGGGGGTTGAACCAGTGACTTCATGTTTTACAAGGCATATGCTCTACTTCTATGGAAGTGAGAGCGGGACCATAAAGAAGGCTGATCGCCGAAGAATTGATGCTTTTGAATTATGGTGCTGGAGGAGATTCTTGAGAGTCCCGTGAACTGCAGGAAGATCAAACCTATCCATTCTGAAGGAAATCAGCCCCGAATGCTCACTGGAAGGACAGATCGTGAAGCTGAGGCTCCAATACTTTGGCCATCTCATAAGAAGAGCAGACTCCCTGGAAAAGACCCCGATGTTGGGAAAGATGGAGGGCACTAGGAGAAGGGGACAACAGAGGATGAGATGGTTGGACAGTGTTCTCGAAGCCACCAACATGAGTCTGACCAAACTGTGGGAGGCAGTGGAAGACAGGAGTGCCTGGCGTGCTCTGGTCCATGGGGTGATGAAAAGTTGGACACGACTAAACGACAACATGCTCTACCACTGATCTACAGACCCTCCCATTGACCCTCCTATGAATGGTACCCCATTGTCCTGACATTACCCGTAATGGCACAATTAAAATAAGGGGGTAAATTTAGAAATGCTACTTAACTAAATGAAAGCAGCAAACATGCAATTTTGATTGATGCTATTCTAAACTGAAGCAGGTTGCTGTTGTTACTTTTACAAGCATTAGCAAAACTTATTTGAATATGTATGGATTTAAATTTCCATTGCTAGCTATGGCATTTTTGCAAGGGAAAGCACCTTGGAAATTCATTTGGATCCCAGGGGAGTGTTGTGTTGTGCTGTGTTTTGTTTTGTTTTTAATTGCTTTAATGCAGAGAACAATTTTAATTACTTTGTGCAATTCTGTACATGGCTACTCAGGGGTAATCCCCATTGAGTTCAATAGCACTTACTCCCAAGTATAGGATTGCAGCCTAAATCTGTTTGTTGTCTTGTAGTCTTTCCATTGTGCATTACAAAGAAGAAAAGTTCCTAAATCCTGGTTAATGCTGAAAACACTCTGATTACAGTAATTTTGGTAATGTAAATTTATTTGTGATAGGTCTTTTGTTTTTAATCGCCTTTGGCAGTTTGTTGTGAGGGAGGGGAGGGTGGAATATGTTGAAGGATTTGTTGCGCTTTAAATCACCCATTTTTATCCTTCTCATTCAGTTCCTTTTGTGTAAAGGACCAAAGCATAAATACTATTTGGCAAATCTAATTGAATATTCTCCTTCTCAATGAGGAATAACTACAAGGGCAAACTTAGTCAGGGGACAGGGAACCTTTTTCAGGGGGCGGGGGGACACTGCATTCCATGAGGGCAACTTTCTGAGAACTGCATGCAAGTGGTGGGCGGGGCCTTATGAAAAGTGGGTGGAGCAAATGAGGTGACTCTTACCTTCGTATATGTTGCTACACTCCAGAGATTTATGTATGTCCCCTAAGGGAAATGAGTGAAGCCTGGGGGTGGGGCCCTGAAAGCATCTCTTGATCAAGCATGCTCTTCATTTAAGATTAAAGTTTAATGCTCTTTAATATCCCAACAAGAGACCGGAAGAGATGTTGGGTTGAATCTATTATCTCCCTTGGGCAGAGTTCCTGAAAATGCAGGGGTAGCCAATGTGATGTCTTCCAAATGTTGCGGGATCACAACTCCGATCATCCCTGGCAATTGGCCATGTTGACTGGGAGTGATGGCAATTGTCCAAAACATCTTACGACTACTAGGTTGGCCACCCCCACTCTACTGGAGCACTCCATTGGAGGAGATGAGGAATGCTGTTATCAGATTTCGGCAGACCCCTATGTGCTACCTGGAAAGCTTTTTCTGAGTTTTGGGGGACCCTCCACAACAGCAAGAAAGTTGCTATGCTGGTGAGGGAGAAGGTGGGCTTGGCAAAAAACAGCCTCCTCCAACAGAAGCCGCTGTTGGATTGGACTCCCTTTTGTGAATGGAAGGAGACTTTCCATTCACGTAAGGAAATGTCTGGATCCAGCCCATTCTTATTACTATTTTGTTGGTTTAATAATTGCATATATCATTCCTTCCTCCCTCACTCCCAGATTGGATGTGCAAACATGAATAACATCGGCCCGAGAATTACCTGACTCTCAGCCATTGTTGTCACTATTATTTTACCTTTTATTTAAACAGTACGACACGGAGGTACCAAATACATGTCAGGGATTTATCTATGTTTTCCTCAACTCTTACAGAAGGTATGCTGATCTCCTCTCTGCATTTTGTTCATGCATATATGGATACAGGTAACTTGCAACTTGCGTGCATTTAACTTGTGCACGTGCAGCTTTACACACTTGGCACAAAAGAATAGCAAAACCCAAATCAATTTAAAGGGAGTGGGAAAAGGGCAGGGTCTGGACTTCGGCAATCCCACCCAGCGTAGAACCCAATGCGTTTTGACTATATGCGGTTTTGGCTTTACACCCCAGAATGAGCCTGCTGTTAAAATTAAATCTAAATATCAAAAATATCTGCATTCAATTAAGTTCCCAAGTCCAAAGTGAATGCATTTAAGTGGCTGGGGAAACCCCATACCTTAGATTTGCATTGGGAGAGAGAATTTGAAACGTAACAGAAACCCGCCCCCCCCCCCCATTCTGCAGGTCTGATAACAAGTGCCATCCTTTCAGCCTTAAGTATGTGAAAGAAACAAGGCTGAAGAAAAGGCATCGCCACCATTTCTCTTCTCTCTCTCTCCCCCCCCCCCCCGCCCTCCCAGCCCACTTTTGTCTAAAGTAATGAGGCTATAGTCAATTGCTTCGCAAACGCGTTGTGATTTGGTGTGACGTACAGCCAGGCACTGCAGATCCGTTTGGACTGCCTGCGTTGTTTTAATGAGACGCAGGCAAATCTGGGGTTTCTGTGGCCGCAAACTGTAAGATGCAAAGCACAACGCGAAATGTTTGCTGATTGCCACAAGGCAACTGACATTATAGATTCTTATCGCCACCGTTGCGTGGCATAAGATCCCCCCACTTCCCAAGATACTCCTCCTCCTCCTCTCCCCCACCTTCTCCAGCCACTGCAAATGACACCGTAGTTGCAAAATCTAACAAGGATTCATATTTTAAGCTTCTGTGCTTAATGTGCGAAGGCCTATGCAATTTCCATGCTAATACGTTTGCCCCCCCCCCCAAAAAAAAGGGAAGAAGGAGATATAGGGACGAGGGGAGAAGGGAAGCCATCGTGCTCCAGAACCTGAATGCAGTCACCCAAAAAGGTCACCATCAATTGGGCGACATCACCAGTAGGGACCTACCAACATTGGCTTGACGTAGTATGAGAAATGACAAAGAGGCAAGCATATCTCTGCACAAACACTAATCACAGTAATGGTGTTCTTTAAGACTTTACGTGGGGTTGAACTTTTGCAGAGACTGTAGAAATATTTCCCACTTCTTTTGTGATCACCAGCAAAGAGGGGGGGGGCGGAATTGCTGTGCACTCATTTGCCTTGAAGCCAGAGGCAGGTCAGTCCATGGTGGGGAAGGGACTAAGTGATGTTTATTTATAACTGCAAGTACACTTGCATGTGCTGAACAGAAACTGTGTTTAATGCTATGCAAATCACATAGGTGACGAGATGCAAGGCCTTCTCAGCAGTGGCACCCTGCTTGTGGAATGCCCTCCTCCGGAAGATTCTATTGGCTGCCTTCAGGTTGAGTTTTTGGCAGAGCTTTAAGATACTGTACAGCTGTTCACTCGAGCCTTTGGGGAGAGCTTTATGTGGTTTGAGGTCAGCTGCATTGCTGTGGTTTGACCGCTGCAGGATTTAGGTCTTCAATTTCCAATATTCATGCAGTTTTGTTTTATGTATTGCGTTAGCCTGCCGGCCTGGGATCTCGAGGCTGATAAACAGACAAAAATGAATTGTTACATGGATAAAGCTAAGTGTGGATTTGTGCATTTGTGTCTGACCACGAGTGACACAATCCAAACCTCTATGTTTCTTCTTAATGTGTGCAGAGAGTTTCTGATTGCACACGACTGCCTGTTCCCTTCTTTGGAGGGAGCTTTGTGATGCTTTGAGCTCATGGTGCTGGTACTCTTTTTGAAGTGAATGGAGGAAAGCCATGCATGAATGGGAATTGAATGGTGGGATTGATTGATTGATTGATTGATTGATTACCGGGACTGGACAACATGTGGCTCAAGATGCTATTGGAACACCATCCTCCATGACCATCAATCATGTTTGCTGGGGATCCTGGGATCTGCATTCCAACAAAACTGGAGGGTGGCAAGTTCCCTATCCTTGCTTTATGTGCAGAATTGCTGGTTTGGGATGAAGGATCCTTCTTCATCTTTCTTTCTTTTACCCACCCCCTCCTCCAAGTTAATGATTAGGTGTGTCCATCACAACTACCTTTGGTGGCTGCCTGGGGCAGCACTGTGCAAAGGGTACCGCGTTTGAATCTTCAGCCAACATAACAGTGGTGAATGGTGCCCATGGGGACTGATAGGGAGTAAGGCAGAGAGACTGACAGTAGGTGGAGGCAGAGCCAACTAGAAGTGTAACCCTGGGACTAAGCAAGAGGAGGCTGACAGCCATGGCCTCCCTCTGTGCTGGTTGTAAGTAAGAAGGCATGAGAAAATGAGGAGAACCTGCTAGACCAGACCAATGGCCCATCTAGTCTGGCCTCCTGTTCTCACAGTGGCTAACCAGGTGCCTGTGGGAATCCTGCGAGTAGCAGACACAAGAGCACTCTCCCCTCCTGTGGTTTCTGGCAATTGGCATTTGGAAACACTACTGGAACCAACCCTGGAGGCAGAGGGCACTCATAGGTCCATCTGGTACGCAGGCTGAGACCCTACCTGCCTGCAGACTGTCTAGCAAGAGTGGTGCATGCTCTAGTTCAGGCATCCCCAAACTTCGGCCCTCCAGATGTTTTGGACTACAATTCCCATCTTCCCCGACCACTGTTCCTGATAGCTAGGGATCATGGGAGTTGTAGGCCAAAACATCTGGAGGGGATGCCTGCTCTAGTTATCTCCCGCTTGGACTACTGCAATGCGCTCTACGTGGGGCTACCTTTGAAGGTGACTCAGAAACTACAACTAATCCAGAATGCGGCAGCTAGACTGGTGACTGGGAGCGGCCGCCAAGACCACATAACACCTACATGAAAGACCTACATTGGCTCCCAGTACGTTTCCGAGCACAATTCAAAGTGTTGGTGCTGACCTTTAAAGCCCTAAATGGCCTCGGTCCAGTATACCTGAAGGAGCATCTCCACCTCCATCATTCTGCCCGGACACTGAGGTCCAGCACCGAGGGCCTTCTGGCGGTTCCCTCGTTGCGAGAAGCCAAGTCGCAGGGAACTAGGCAGAGGGCCTTCTCGGTGGTGGCGCCTGCCCTGTGGAACGCCCTCCCAACAGATGTCAAAGAGGAAAACAACTACCAGACTTTAAGAAGACATCAGGGAGGCTATTAATATTTAATAGATTACTGTGTTTTATTTTTCTGTTGGAAGCCGCCCGGAGTGGCTGGGGAAACCCAGCCAGATGGGCGGGGTATAAATAATAAATTATTATTATTATTATTATTATTATTATTATTATTATTAAATTATTATAGGTAGCTTTATCCACCATGAATTCATCTAATCCTCTTTTAAAGCCACCCTTGTTGGTGGTCATCACCAGGATTTAGGTTTGATGGGGCCCCTAAGCTACTGAAGGTAAAGGGGCCCTTTATAAGTCATTTGTCAACAACAAATAGTCACTGTTTTTTGTATTGAATATACTGTATGCTATATGGCAGGCATGTCCAACAGGTAGATTGTGATCTACCGGTAGATCACTGGATGTCTGCGGTAGATCACTGGTAGATCATTGACTCCCCCAAAGAAGCTGAACAACTGTGGGCTCCCTTTAAAAAAGCTCAACATTTTACCTCCTCCCAGAAAAAACTCAACAACTTTGACTCAACCCCCCCCCCCAAAAAATGGGCCTTCCTCCCTCCGAACAAAAAAGCTCAACAACGTTCACCTGGACCCCCAAAAAGGGGGTAGATTACTAACAGTTTTTAACTCTGTGAGTAGATCGCAGTCTCTTGGGAGTTGGCCACCCCTGCTATATGGTAATTTATAGACCTAATAGGTACTGTATCTAAAGCCATTTGCCCAGGTTGCCATGAAACCAGTCCATGCAGAATGTAGGCACCCTATATAGAGAATGGAGCAAACCAGTGATATTTTAGGGAGCAGGCTAGCAGGCGGGGCCCATGACTTACATCATAGGAGCCTACACAACACAAATCATTGTTGCTATATGTAGCTTTTATTTTATTTGTTTTTTATCTTATATTTTGGAAATATCCAGGTTTGTTGTTTTTTCTTTAAAAAAAATTTGAGGGCCCCAAGAGAGTAGGGCCCTAAGCTATAGCTTGTTTAGCTTATACGTTTAGCTTAGGTCATCACTGCCTCCCATGGGAGTGAGTTCCAGTTTTACTATGTGCAGCATGAAGTACCTTTTTTTATCTTTCTTGAATCCGTTCAGATAGGTAGGGGCAGGCTGAGGTTGGTGGTTTGCCCGGCCTGCACTACAACAGAAAATACCTGCTTTTTCTGAGCATCACTGGGTGCTTTCAGCTTGGGAACAGCAGAGGAGGGATCAGTTGTGGGACTCCTGCCTAAGGAAAGGAATCAATCCTAAGTGACAGGAAGTGCAGGATGTGAGGCCAGGATGAATGCGGAGCAGCTGTGATTTGTGGCGCTTACTTGACCTCCCATTACCAACGTCAGGCCTCTTTGAATAAGGTTTCCAGTGGCTGAGCGTCAACTTTCAGAGCCACTCCTTGCCCATCTTCATGGCTATCGGAAGCAGAATGAATCATGAATTCAACAGTGTGATGCAGCAGCTAAAAAGGCCAATGCAATTCTGGGCTGATTCAATAGGAGTATAGCATCTAGATCAAGGGAAGTAATAGTACCACTGTATTCTGCTCTGGTCAGACCTCACCTGGAGTACTGTGTCCAGTTCTGGGCACCACAGTTCAAGAAGGATACTGACAAGCTGGAACGTGTCCAGAAGAGGGCAACCAAAATGGTCAAAGGCCTGGAACCGATGCCTTATGAGGAACGGCTTAGGGAGCTGGGTATGTTTAGCCTGGAGAAGAGAAGGTTAAGGGGTGATATGATAGCAATGTTCAAATATATAAAAGGATGTCATATAGAGGAGGGAGAAAGGTTGTTTTCTGCTGCTCCAGAGAAGCGGACATGGAGCAATGGATTCAAACTTCAAGAAAGAAGATTCCACCTAAACATTAGGAAGAACTTCCTGACAGTAAGAGCTGTTCGGCAGTGGAATTTGCTACCAAGGAGTGTGGTGGAGTCTCCTTCTTTGGAGGTCTTTAAGCAGAGGCTTGACAGGCATATGTCAAGAATGCTTTGATGGTGTTTCCTGCTTGGCAGGGGGTTGGACTGGATGGCCCTTGTGGTCTCTTCCAACTCTATGATTCTATGCAAAAATAATAAACATTGCAGAATACATTGTGCAAAACAGGAAACATTATTTTGCAGAGCACCTAGTGCGAAACATTGTGCACATGCTTGCCATTCATAGTGTTCTGATGTGTGCAGCTTGAAGAAAGAAGCTTTTATTTTGTGTCTACAGATATACCTGCATACATTCGTGAATACACTTTTCACATTCCTTCTCTCCTTTGATGCACAGTATCAACAGCGATGGTTGGCACTCTTGAAGATTAAAGAAAGGGAAGCTACTGTGGGGGGGGGCAGGAGGCTGCCGACTTGAAGGCCTCTGGCTGGTCTACGTGCTTCCCAGTGTCCAAGAACAATGCAAATATTCCAAACAACAAGATTTTCTCCTCCAGGGGAAATTTTTGTTTGGTTTTTATTGCCATCTTTCCTCAATCTGTTCCTAAAAGATTTGAGGAGAGAAAACAATTTTTCTTCCAGAAGCTCTGTTACTCCTAAAACGCGGTTTTGTGATTCACTCTGGCAGGGTGACAACTAATACAATGCCAGGAGACTAGTTTGAACAAGGAGAGCTTATTCCGGCAATGCTCTGCATCAGACGCTTGCAAAGAGAACAGCCGTCTTCGCTTCCAGCGGTGGCTGGTTATAATACGCCGAGTTTCTCCTGGTATGGTTAGTTTCCTCTCAGAACATCTTGACTGGCTTTTTGTTCTGGTTTTTTTTGCCCTTTCTCTCCTAGGGCCTGACAGCTGCACAGACACTTTTTAAGGGCAGAATCCTGCTTTTTCTGCTTGTGGGGAGCAGGGCACAGAGTGGTAAAGTCCTCTCAAAGCAAGCTGCCTCCACACCAATTCCTTTCCTTGTTTACTATTCCTTGGCCTGAGAGTGGTGCAGGTAAGGCCAGCGTTTCAGGACATTGGAGAGCTCCAAGGGAGCCACTATTATGGTTGCTTACACCAGGGGTGCCCAAACTAAGGCCTGGGGGCCGGATGTGGCCCAATCCCCTTCTAAATCCGGCCGGCGGACGGTCCGGGAATCAGCATGTTTTTACATGAGTAGAATGTGTCCTTTTATTTAAAATGCATCTGTGGGTTATTTGTGGGGCATAGGAATTCATTCATATTTTTTTCAAGATATAGTCTGGCCCCCCACAAGATCTGAGGGACAGTGAACCGGCCCCCTGCTGAAAAAGTTTGCTGACCCCTGGCTTACACACTAAACATTGAAAGCGCATTTCCCCTCCACCCCAAAAATATATTTAAAAATCCCTGGAGCTAGGGATTGTAGCTCTGTGACAGTGAACTACAGCTCCCAGGTTTCTGAGAAGTGGAGGATGGGCTTTAAATGTATGGTGCGTATGCAACCTATGATGTGCAAATAACAGAACTGTAGAGTTGGAAGGGGGGACCCCAAGAGTCACCTAGTCCAACCCCCTGGTGTTACCACAGCTAAATAATGCCTGACAGATGACCACCCAACCTCTTTTTGGAAATCTTTCCCATTTTCCTCCTAGTCCATTGCTTGCACTGGTGATCTAGTGATGGGGAGTATGAGATCTCGGGTGAGGAGGCAACTAGTCATGGTCTCTCAGGATCTCAGGGAAGGATGGTGGCTTCCAAGAGGCGGTTGCTTGCTGTGCCTTATCTTTCCCCAGCAGCGGCAATTACAAAGAGGGTATTTCTGGGCTCTGGGACACTGGAAATGGGCGATGGGACAGTATAGGTTCATGAAATCATAGAACTGTAGAGTTGGACGGGACCCTGGGGGTCATCTAGGCCAACTTCATGCAATGCAGGAATCGCCACTAAAGTATCCATGCTAGGTGACCACCCAACCTCTGTTTAAAAACTTCCAATGAAGGAGAGTCCACCACCATCCGAGGGCGTCTGTACCACTGTAGAGTTCCTCTCTCCCACCTTTCTACCTGACTCCATTGGTTTTTAACTCCCTGATCTGGGAACCAATGGGAGTCCTCCATATACTTTCACAATCAAAGCCGTAACAGCAAAGTGCTAAGTCATCCAACTTTTCCGAGAAGATAGTTTCTTAGAAAGGTCCTCTCCATGTCGATGAGGTGAGCTGCATTGCCACTAGCAATTTCGAAAGGTAAGTTGAAAAGCGGCTTGTCTCTTTGGCACTGCAAGCGCCAAGCTTCTAAAAGGGTGAAAGGGTGATAGCTAGAATCCAGTGGACTGAATCAAGGTCCAAACCGAAGCATTATCGTCGCTGTTAAGTACTACAGTTTATTGAGCAAGCGATCTACAGTCACCTGGTTAATAAACAAAGAGCAGTGGCAAGAGGAGCAATGGCAGGGATAGGAGGTTCTGGTGGTCAGCAGTGGGTCTCAAAAAGTTCCCCTCTATCCCTGGAATGAGGATACAAAGGAGCCGTGCATTTTAACTATTTTTAAAAAAGGAATATTGAGTGTCAAAGCTGGACTCGAAAACAGTTAGAAATAGGATGTCAGCTAGTTAACTAGGGTGCAAGCACTGCTTTTCCCAACATCTCTTTCTGAGAGCTGATAGGACTATGCAATTTTGCATGCTATGTAGACAAGGGCAGGCAGCGAAATGCAATGAATTCTGGCTGGATGTACAGGAGTCTCCCAAATTGGAAAATGATAGGTAAGGGGGAGAGAAGCAAATGAAAGGTAAGATTAATAGCATTTATCATGGCAGAGAGACTAGCAGTTTGCTAATTAAAGATGTTAGAACATAGAAGCAGCCAAGGATCAGTGGCTTTTAATGAGGATGGTGTATGGTGATTTAGGTCTAATTTTCTGCTTAATAAGGCTGGTTTAAAAAGTAATTTTGTTGGGATGTGACTCTCCTAAACCTGTTCATTATCAGTGCCAGGCCTTCACTTCAACACTTCAGGAAATGTTGTGTTTAATTAATATTGTGTCGGCAAGTGGACATGCTGACAGATGAAGAGGGGGGGTGGAATTGATGAAGAACTTTCAAGGACATTGACTTCATTAAGCGGCTTCATTATGGCCCTGAATAACTAGCTAAATATGTCGTTTAAAGAGATAATGTGCAGCTCTTCAAGTATGGGGGGTTGTACTTGTTGTTGATAAAGAATGTTGCCCAAATAATTGCTAATGCAAGGGAAACTTCTACTTCTTCTTCTTCTTCCTCTTCCTCTTCCTCTTCGGCGATCACTTGTAACCGAGTAATATTGTCTTCCATAAACAAGGTTTTAACAATGAGTCTGTAAGTGACTGTGGAGGCCAATTCTGGATCCACATGTCCTTCCACAGTGGGGACATTGGTTTCTAGGCAGGGGTTGATCATGGTGTGGATTTGCCAAGCGTGCCTTCCTCCTAGCACATTTCTCCCTTGCATCCTGAGTTCGAGTGTCTTCAAAGCCCATGACTCCAATTGGAGTGCTCACAGGCCAGTGTTTCCCAGTTGTCAGTGTTTATACTACATATTTTAAGATTTGCCTTGAGATAGTCTTTAAACCTCTTTTGTTGACCACCAGCATTACGCTTTCTATTTTTAAGTTCGGAATAGAGTAGTTGCTTTGGAAGACGATCATCAGGCATCCGCACAACATGACCAGTCGAATGAAGTTGATGTTGAAGAATCATTGCTTCGATACTGGTGATCTTTGCTTCTTCCAGTACACTGATATTAGTTTGCCTGTCTTCCCAAGTGTTGTGTAAAAAATTTTGGAGACACCGTTGATGGAATCTTTCGAGGAGTTAGAGATGGCGTTTATAAGTGGGTCCATATAGTAAGGTTGGTAGTACAATAGCTTTGTAAACAAGCATTTTGGTTTCCCTGTGAATGTCCCAGTCCTCAAACACTCTGCACTTCAATCAGGAGAAAGCTGCACTCGCAGAGCTCAGGCAATGCTGGATTTCGGCATCAGTGTTGACCCTTGTGGAAAGATAACTGCCTAGGTAGGAGAAGCGATCGACATTTTCCAACGTTACACCATTGAGTTGGATTTGTGGCGCTGAAGAGGGGTTATTTTGTACTTGTTGGTGCAGCACTTTGGTTTTTTGGATGTTGAATGCTAGGCCAAGCTTTTTGTGAGCTTCTGCAAAGAAAATTAGGGTGGTTTGGAGGTCATCCTTATATTCAGGTCATGGCATAGTAAAAGCCCGGCTTCTGGAACCACAAAAAGGCCCATCTAGTCCAGCATCCTGTTCTCAGAGTAACCCACCAGGTGCCCATGGAAGCTCGCAGGCAGGACCTGAGCGCAAGACTACCCTCTCCAGCTGTGATTCCCAGCAGCTGGTTTCAGTTGCATACCAACAGTTGAGATAGAACATAGACATTGCGGCTAGTAGCCTTGGATCGCTTTGGCTCTGTGGCTTCTGTCTGAGCCCAGAGAGATGCGGCCTGTTTTGGATGGGGTGGGGCTGCCCGTGAAGCATCAGGTTCGGTGTGGGGGCACCCCTGGATTCAGCCTCACACCCGGATGTATTGGTGGCGTGGGGTGCCTTTACCCACCTTAGGCTGGTGTACCAGCTGCACCTGTTCCTGAAGAGGTCATAGAATCATAGAGTTAGAAGGGACTCTGGGGGTCATCAAGTCCAGCCCCCTGCATTGCAGGAACCTCAGCTAAAGCATCCATGACAGATGGCCATCCAACGTCTGATTCCCCTTTAGCCCCAATAACCCAACACTCTCCCTTTCACACAGCAGACAAATCAGGCTCAATTGCTAGGCAGGAAACAGTGGGATGACAGAAACTCAGAGACTTCTACACTAATTAAAAAAAATTACAACAACCCTTACAGCTCCAGAAATAAGTTTTATATTGGGAGATATACCATGTGGCTGGTTAGAGATACACCAGATTGTCTACTGTTATTTTCTAAATCACCCAAGGGCTCAAGAATTAATGCAGCTTAAATAGTTCTGAGCAACTAATTCAACCCGCTGAGAAAGGGAATCATCTCCCAACTATATAAAATCCCTAGGGGCCAGATTTGCTGACCCTGTGGCTCCTGCTGCCCAAGGCAGTTGGCTCACCTTGCCTTGTGGATGGACTGATCCCCGGGGGGGGGGAGGAGCCAAAGGGGTGGAAGGAGGGCAGGGCCGTCTTAAGCATACCTTACGCCCTGGCGCAACGGATCCCTCCGGTGGCCCCCCCCCTGCCCCGTTTCACAGTGCAGTGGGCACAGCGCGGCTGCCGCATGGAGTGCCGGCGCCCTGCGCTATCCAGCCTGGCCGTAGGGCCGGCCCTGGGCCAGGGGGCGCTGCCCGCTCCCTGTTGCGTTGCCCCTGCACACGGCGGAGGCAGCTCCAGGCCCACGCGCCTCCAGAGAGCGGCCTGAAGCTGCTGAACAGCTGAGAGGCGCGCCTAGGGCTTCATCCGGCGCACCTCTCAGCGGGCGCAGCGGCGCCCTGGTGCCCCGCGCCACCAGACCCGGGCCTAGAGACGGCCCTGAAGGAGGGCTAGGAAAGACCTCTACAAGCAATGAGCTCAGGCTTCTAGAAAGAGCAATTTGACAGGTGGGCAGAGAGAGAAGGAGAGAGAGAAAAGGAGGTGGCAGAAAGAGAGTAAAAAAGAGGGTGCTCCTCCCACTTTTTGCTCCTCCCCCTCCCACCTCTTGTGGAAGGCCCTAGAGCAGGCATCCCCAAACTTCGGCCCTCCAGATGTTTTGGACTACAATTCCCATCTTCCCCGACCAATGGCCCTGTTAGCTAGGGATCATGGGAGTTGTAGGCCAAAACATCTGGAGGGCCGCAGTTTGGGGATGCCTGCCCTAGAGGTAGTCAACATGCCAATGGGCATACCGTAGTCAGAATTCTGAGAAAGTGCCACGGGGTGTAGCATAGTGGCGTCAATGCAGGAAAGGACGAGCTGTTGAAAACATGAGCGGAGCAGGAATTGCAAACGGCCTGCCGTGCAGTGTGAATTCCCCCCCCAGTGGATATTTTCCAAGACCTTTTGCGGGCACCAGAGAAGGTTCTGTAAGCCTCACTGGCACCCACGGGCACCATTTTGGTTACCCCTAGACAGATTGCTCCCAAGGGAAGGCATGCGTCCACAGAAAAGTTTCCCCACAACGTTTTGCAAGCCGGGATGTGCTTGCAACATTATTTTGATGGTTTCCAAAGTCAAATGCAAGGATTTGAGGCAAAGATTGCCTATCACAATAATAAAGTGCTTGAAGATAATGGCAGGCATAAAGCCCCACAGAATTATAATGGACCCCATTGGAAATAGTCATTTTAATTTACAAAACATCTAAAAAACACGTGAGACCAGAAAATTGCTACATAATTTGAGACAGATTTTAGTTCATAGTTAGTCTTTTCTTTAGTGTGTACCAGAATCTCAAGAGTCAGAAAGAAAAGGAAGGTAAATACTGGGTTTTCTCTCTCTACGAAGCTCCCAGTGGAAGTTTCTTGTAAGCAAAGTGTATGTACATTATTAAAAATCATATTTTATGTTACCCACCGGACATAAAGATAATCAGAAAGCTATCTCCATAAACAGAGGGTTATTCATAATCCCTAGCATGGCATTTCAATTATCAGCCGATGACGATGTGACATTATGGATGGGGTTGTGATTAAATTTTCTTGTGTAATGACCCTAAGTAAATCTTTGCAATTTTCATTTTGTGGAGATTTAATATAGATCAGTGGCCTGTTGTTTGGGCCCCCCTCGTTTAATCCGAAATCACTCATTAAATTGGGACCAGCAACCCTCTGATTGCATTTCATGGGCCTGAGCTATGAACTTAACATATTAAATCTGCATTCCAGATGGATGTAAACATCTGTTCTCATTATGGTTATTGGTGTTAATCTCAAATGCTGACCTGCTTCTCCTAACATTATGCATATTAAATTTGATACAAAGCGGGAAGAAATCAAGAGTCGTGTCAATACATCAGGGCATGAGGTAGTTAACATACCTTTGCAGCAGCATCTCCTGACATGAAGCACAGAAGTGGAGAAGTCTTAGGAAGCAGGAAAACCACTCAGACTCCCATGGAGCAGTGTGCTTACTGCTCATCCTCTGAAACCCCCTTGGCTTTGCAGGATAAAGAAGAGCTTGAAAAATTGCACAGAAGCCAATTCCTTTTCGATTGGCTAATAAAGATTGAGAGTCATATTACAATGTGGAGCAGCGCTGTGGAACTTACGCTGTACGCTGTGATTAGCTGTAATTATTAATCCCAAGGAAAGCAAGATGAATCGATTCTGTACCTTTTGAGAGGGAAGGTAATCAGTGTTCGAGCCTTCGCAAGGTCCCAGGCTCGACTACAAGGCAACCCATTTTATCTCAGCACTGGCTGAGTGTCTAAACTGGGGCATCGTCCCTCTTGCCCCCTCCCAATACAATTACTTGCACCCATTTTACAGATCCACGGTTATGAAGCTCCCATTTTGCCCCAAACAACTTGGTTACGCCCAGGGCATGAACCCAGTTTTGCCAGATCCAGTGCTTCTTAAGACGGATATTGACGGTGTTTTAGGAGGAGGGGCAGGTGAGTAAACCCATCATTAGTAATTAAGACAACTTCATTCAGAGGAGATCTACCACCCATAATATGCAGAGCAGCTAATTATCACAGATTGTTTTTGGTTTTGGAAAAAGTTCTCATCTCACACAGAAGATCCATATTGGCTCAACATGCCGCCGCACAGCCAGATTTGGCAGCGTGTCAGATGGAGCAGTGTGACTGAGCCGCTTCTTGCCTCGAAAACGAGTGCTGAAGACAGCCGCTGCTATCAACGCATCGGCTTCAAAGGAGATGAGAGAAGGGGGAGGAAGGGAGGTACAGCGAAGTCGGCCCTTGAGGGTAATGCCGGATCATTCGTCTTGCGAACTGGTCTGGCCGCTTGACTCGTTAAAAGAGATTTTTGCACTGCAGTCTTACCGTAGTCTGCTCAGAAGTTAAGCCCCATTGAATCCAGTGGGGCTTACTCCCAGGTAAGTGGGGACAGAATTGAAGCTTTAATCAGGCAGGCATTGGCTTGTTTGCTACTTTTATCTGTCACCTTGCCTTAAAACGCTCAAGGTGTAATGTTGTCATTTGCTATATCGTACGGCGCTTTTCTTATCGCTCGTTTCTGCGTGGCTTTCCAGAAAGGCCCCCAAGGAAGCTCGTAAAGGTTAAAATACAAAATTTCAAACTATGCAATAAAATGTGACTTGCCACAAATTAATTTGAAACGGTGACGTGGATATTTGATATCTGGTTGTTGTTTCTTTCTAAGGGAGAGATACAGCATGAAGGTTCACTATCTATCGTAAGAAGCTCAGTGACAAAGAATGATCTGTACCATGTCAGAAGCAGGAAGAAGAAGAAGAAGCCTCATGTGCCTTCTGAGAGTGGGGGAGAGGAATTGTAAAACCAAGGTGCCACCACAGAAAAGTCCCAGTCTCGTGTTCCCACCAGTCTATCCTAAGACAATGGCAGGAACTACAAAATGACGCCCCTGGCAAATATCTCAATTGGCTGACAGTCTCATGGGGAGCAACACAGAAAGCTATCTTATACCGAGTCAGGCCCTTGGCCCATCTCGCTCACTGCTGTCTACACTGTATGAGATTTAAGACATTATTGAACCAGGGATCTTTTTCCTACAAAACATGTGGTCTCCCACTGAGCCACAGTCCTTCAGTTTTTGGTGAACCCAGGCTTTTGGTGAAATGAGATAAGGTGGTGTTTTTCTTTAGTTCCACCCCTTGCCACTGGACCGTATTCTTATGCTACTGCTTATATATTATTTGTACTGCGGGTTTATATTTGTACAGTGGTGCCTCGACTTACGAACTTAATCTGTTCCAAAGGCACCTTCATAGGTCGAAAAATTCGTAAGTCGAAAAACGCCATTGGAAACGCGATTTCCCATAGGAATGCATTGGAAACAGAAAAAATCGTAAGTCGAAGCAACCCTATCTAAAAATTCGTAAGTCGAAAAATCTATCTAAAACCGCCGTGGTTTTCTTTCGGGTGTCGAGACATTCGTAAGTGCGCGGCCATTACCCCCATTCGTAAGTCGAAAAATTCAGTTATCGAGTCTTTCGTAAGTCAAGGTACCACTGTAATTGCTTTGAACTGACCCTAAGGCTGGAGTGAAGGGCAGAAAATAAATTTTCAAAAATGACTGAATTCAGCTACATGGAGGCTCCCAGCAAATGTAGGGCTTGAACTGAATTAAGACAAACCAAAAACCATCGTCTCTCCAGTAGCATAGGAGTGATCAGTTTTAAAACCTTAATCTTATCAAGCTGGAAGTACCGTACTTTTAAAAAGTTTTTACTGTCTGGTAAAGGTGAAATCTGATGGGTCTTTATGGGTGAGGATTCCTAGTCTTTTGGACTTGTAGTTCAAATATCTCTGCACGTTAATACACAGATCAGTACATCGTCCCAAATCTTAAAGCCCAGGGACAAATGTTGCAGGTTTCATACGGTACAGTGGTCCTTGGCTCATAACATTTCAGATTGCAGAAAAGGGGTTACATGATTGAGTGCAAAAACTCCCTTCCTTTGGAAACTCAGCACATCAAGGACACAGGCTATACAGCCTAGACTTCTCCCTGACATTCTGTTGCTATCTTACTTTGGGCAGGAACATTTTTATATATGTATGTGTGAATGCACAAACACACACAAACACATACTCCATTCAGTGCTGGATTTACGTATAAGCTAAACAAGCTATAGCTTAGGGCCCCACTCTCTTGGGCCCCCCGCCCAAATAGACTTCTTTTTAATTGTTGTTGTTGTTTAGTCGTTTAGTCGTGTCCTACTCTTCGTGACCCCATGGACCAGAGCACGCCAGGCACTCCTGTCTTGCACTGCCTCCCGCAGTTTGGTCAAACTCATGTTCGTAGCTTCGAGAACACTGTCCAACCATCTTGTCCTCTGTCGTCCCCTTCTCCTAGTGCCCTCAATCTTTCCCAACATCAGGGTCTTTTCCAAGGATTCTTCTCTTCTCATGAGGTGGCCAAAGTATTGGAGCCTCAGCTTCACGATCTGTCCTTCCAGGGAGCACTCAGGGCTGATTTCCTTAAGAATGGATAGGTTTGATCTTCTTGCAGTCCATGGGACTCTCAAGAGTCTCCTCCAGCACCATAATTCAAAAGCATCAATTCTTCGGCGATCAGCCTTCTTTATGGTCCAGCTCTCACTTCCATACATCACTACTGGGAAAACCATAGCTTTAACTATACGGACCTTTGTCGGCAAGGTGATGTCTCTGCTTTTTAAGATGCTGTCTAGGTTTGTCATTGCTTTTCTCCCAAGAAGCAGGCGTCTTTTAATTTCGTGACTGCTGTCACCATCTGCAGTGATCAAGGAGCCCAAGAAAGTAAAATCTCTCACTGCCTCCATTTCTTCCCCTTCTATTTGCCAGGAGGTGATGGGACCAGTGGCCATGATCTTGGTTTTTTTGATGTTGAGCTTCATTAATATGCTTCTTCTTAGTTGTATTTTAGTTCACCAATTACTTTGATAAAATACGTATTTTGTTATGTGCAAATGGCTTTAGATACCTATTAGGTCCATAAATTACCATATAGCATAATAATAATAAACTTTATTCGCATTAGCCAAAGGCCATAGCAACAGTAAAACAGTACACTGTGTACAATAAAAGATTTGTTAAAAGCACACATTAGAATCCTGAATAGCATATATTCAACCACAGAAAAACAGTGGCAATTTGTTGCTGACAAAGGACAGCTGGACAAATGATGCCTTATGAGGAACGGCTTAGGGAGCTGGGTATGTTTAGCCTGGAGAAGAGAAGGTTAAGGGGTGATATGATAGTCATGTTCAAATATATAAAAGGATGTCGTATAGAGGAAAGAGGAAGGTTGTTTTCTGCGGCTCCAGAGAAGCGGACATGGAGCAATGGATTCAAACTACAAGAAAGAAGATTCCACCTAAACATTAGAAAGAACTTCCTGACAGTAAGAGCTGTTCAGCAGTGGAATTTGCTACCAAGGAGTGTGGTGGAGTCTCCTTCTTCGGAGGTCTTTAAGCAGAGGCTTGACAGGCATATGTCAAGAATGCTTTGATGGTGTTTCCTGCTTGGCAGGGGGTTGGACCGGATGGCCCTTGTGGTCTCTTCCAACTCTACGATTCTATGATTCTATATAAAGGGCCCCATTACCTTCAGTAGCTTAGGGCCTCATGAAACCTAAATCCGGCCCTGGCTGCATCCAACCTTTATACTCTTAAAAAAATAGGCTCCTAGCCTATCTCCTACATAACACACGGTTGGGGTAGACATGCTGCATTTATACAGATTGCTGCTGTCGATCCAGTTTGGCTCTGAATCTTGGGGTGGATCACAGGGGGGGGGGGATACGCTGTAAATAAATCCGAAATTAAATTGTTATAACAAAAGAAAAAAAAACCTGCTGTGTAAAAATCGCATTAAGATTTTGTTTTCTCTATGGCACCATCTGGTGTTGCATGTCTATAACGAATTCAGAACGTCGTCTTTTGACTAATGTAGCTGATCCTTTGGTCTGTCTAGCCCAAGTGCAAGACAGCATCCCCTACACTACGCTGGCACTCGTTAATCAACTAAAGCATTGGTTGATTAACCCGCCCATTGAAGTTTGCAGTCTTCCTGTTTCTTCTCTCACGTCTGCCTTCCACAAGCCCCGTCTTCCTCTATATTCCTTTGTCTCATCTGTTTTGTGTAGATCGCTTCCTCGCCAAAATAAGACCACATCACTTCTCTATTCTGCTCAGTGCTAAGTAAATGTTAAAGACCCAGTTGCAGCGGTGATGAAGTACACTCTGTCTGTGTGCTGTCACCTGGCATCCACCACATGCACAAACCAATGGTGTTGTGCGTTCAGCAATATATGCAAATGAGATGCGGATGTCGAGGTCACTGCCGGCTTCCAAGGTGGCTGCAGGCCAGAACAAATTGCCCAGCCCTCCTTGACAGCATATGGGGAAGGAAAACCAGTTGAAAGACGACGACGGAATAAACCAACAAACAAGCCTTGGAAAGAGTCGCTGGCCATTTCCCAGAACCGGTTGCCTGGGAGATCCCAGCCGACAGAATCTTTCTGTGTGTGGAGAAAGGTTCTTGCTACACCTTCAAGGGCAGCGAGTGAATCTGTCTTCCTCCGTTAGATGACAAAGAGGAGGTTGCAATTAAGTGTTAGTCCAAAGGAGCCTTTGTAGCTGCCGGCAAAATGGATTGGAAAAGGCTTTAATTGGTTGTTAACGACTATTGTGGCTCCGGAGCTAGGAAAGCCGAAGCTGTCAGGCGTAAATCAAATGTATCAACCCAATAAATCTCCCCTCTAAGTGACAGTTCAGGAGCCAGCACTAAATTAGAACGGCCACTGCGTGCAACTTCACTCGATGGCTGTTGGTGGCAAAGCGGAGAGGGCGGCCGCTGCTCCAACCAAAACACTTGCCATTCTGCTAATGCCTATCATTATTGTGATGGATAGAGCCTTCCGTATCATGTTTTGCAGTTGCTGACACTCGCCAAGCTTCACTAAATTACCTTGCCTTCCAAATGTCATCTGCAAATCACAGGAATGAAATTATCAAGAGTCTCCGGCAGGGGCAACACAAACTTTTGACACTGATAAAGATGCTCAGTGGCCGTACAACGTGGGCTTTGGAGGCCAGTTGCCCAGAGGTGGCTGCTGGTGCTGGTTTCTGGGGGATGGAGATGGTTCAAGAGAGTCCGTGTTGCCTGTCATGGCAGTCAGCTGTGATTTCCTGTGGCCACCAGCTCTGCTATTTGAAGCAGGGGAGTCCCAGGTTATTCATACTGAGATGCAAAGACCACAAACCAAGAATCCACTGGACCTGGGAGCAAGGTGTCCCCAGAGACCCTGTGAGCCTGTCCACTCTGTACCAGTAAATTCTGCATTAGAGGACCAGATCCAGGTGCCACTGCCTTCTGAGTTAAGATGGATAGGGTCTTTTTGGTGGTGGCACCCTGGTTGCAAAATAGAACTCTCACAAAGGCATGTGGGCCAGCTCCTGTTTTTCTAGCTTCTTTGGCTCCAGGCAAAGAAAATTTTGTATCCCAGCAGGCATCTTAACAATTCTGATTTTATAGAATCATAGAATTATAGAGTTGGAAGGGACTCTGAGGATCATCTAGTCCAACCCCCTGCAATGCAGCTGTCCCATTCAAGGATCGGACCTGCAACCTTGGCATTATGAGCACCACACTCTAACCATCTGAGCTATCCAGGCTTACATTATAGTTTTAACTATACTGTAGCTGTGAGCTTAAACTATAGTTTTAACTATATCATCATCATCATTATTCTGAGTTACTGTACACAGCTTAGAGGCAAATGTAATTTAGTGGGGTATAAATAAAAAACATAATAAATTCCCAAGGTTTGAATGGTTAGTTTTATTCCTGCTATTTCTCTGTTTTTATTGCTGCTGTAGTTGCTGGTTTTTTTGCTATCATCGTTTCTAAAAATTGCTGAAGCCCACATGGGATGGGCATGCCCAATTGGTGAACACATTGTGGACAAAAGTTTTCCATGAAACTGATCATCGCGCCACCACTTCCTGCCTTGGCCACCACAAGCCTGATAGGGCTTAGGAAGTGTTGGTAGAGCTGCCATACATTCTCTTTCCCATGCATCCATCTCTGAATGTTAACACTGGTTAATCTAAGAACATACAAAGAACCTCTGGATCAGGCCAGTGGCCCATCTAGTCCAGCCTGTGGGAAACCAACAAGCAGGATCCAGGCACAAGAGCCTTCTCCCCCTCTGTGGCTTCCAGTAACTGGCATTCAGAATCACGGCTGCCTCCATATACAGCCAAAGCCTAGTCCTCATTGCTTGTAGCCAGTGATAGCACTAAAAGGGAAAAGGTAAAGGACCCTAGCAGTTAAGTCTAGTCGCAGATGACTCTGGGGTTGCGGTGCTCATCTTGCTTTACAGGCTGAGGGAGCCGGCATTTGTCCACAGACAGTTTTTCCAGGCCATGTGGCCACCATGACTAAGCCGCTTCTGGCGCAACGGAACACCGAAAC
Organism: Zootoca vivipara; assembly: GCF_963506605.1. Lineage (NCBI taxonomy): Eukaryota > Metazoa > Chordata > Lepidosauria > Squamata > Lacertidae > Zootoca > Zootoca vivipara. Next base: position 88,012,767 of record NC_083282.1, on the reverse strand, counting down.
CAGAGCAGTGTACGGAAACGCCGTTTACCTTCCCACCGGACCGGTACCTATTTATCTACTTGCACTTTTGTGTGTGTGTGCTTTTGAACTGCTAGGTTGGCAGGAGCTGGGACAGAGCAACAGGAGCTCACCCCATCACGGGGATTCGAACTACCGACCTTCTGATCGGCAAGCCCAAAAGGCTCAGTAGTTTAGACCACTGCGCCACCCGCGTCCCAAGATTGATAGCACTATCCTCCATCAATTAGTCCAATCCTTTTTTAAAGTTATCCAATGACTGTTGATGGATCTGTTTCTCTGGAACGGCATGTCCACACTACAAATGTGAATGTGCATGGTATGTTCAGAGTTACTTTGCTTGGTTAGCCCCCCAGACAATGCCTCTGGTTCATAAACACATTTTTTAGGCTCTTGAGGATAGCTGGGGGGACTTGCATTTTGCAATTCCCCTTGACCTGCCTTTAGCTCTGGCTATGGTAACAGGCCCTTTTACGCATTGCTCCTCAGTACACCTGTCTTTGCACTGGCGGCAGGAGTGTGAATACATATACAGATATATTGATTCTATAAATCCCCTGTTATTATCTTTTATCGGCAGTAATAAATGTCCATATTAATTAACTTAATGGTTTTAACTGCAGTAATGACTTTGTATTAAACTAGTGCTCATTTCATGTTCCCTATAAAAGCTGTAATAATAAAAAAATTGTCTGCAGTATCTTTTTAATTTTTTTTAAAGTTTCCATTGTGCTGAAACAAAGCAAATCACCTGCTCAGATATTCCAAACTCTTAGATCAGGAGATTAATTGGGCTGGAATGAGATCTCCTTTGATTCTGAAATAAAAAGCTGGATTCGGTTTGAGAAAGTTTTCAAGCACCTTGCTAAAGGGCAGTTCTGCCATCGTCACCACCAATAATTTTCTTTAAAAAAAAAAACACTGAGGCTGATCCTGTCTCATTAAAATCGAGGGGAATGGGCTGGTTTATGTTCAAATGTGTTAGTTTGAAATCCAAGGAGAGGAAACATGAGATCCTTAGGCAGATAAATTTTTTTGTTGTGGTTGGTTGCTGACATCATAGGCTTTAAATGTAGATTTAAGGGACCGAGGAACCTGCCCCCCCCCAGCTGTTGCTAGATTACAATTCCGATCATCCCTCGCCTCTGACCATGCTGGCTAGAGCTGATGGAGGCTGTAGTCCAACAAAATCTGGAGGTCCACTGGCTCTTCATCACTTATTGAAATGCTGTTACTGAAATAAGACTAAATCACCCCATGTTTTATTTTCAGTTTGGTGCAATGATGATCCTCTGCTGGGCGACATGCAGCCCGTGCAGTAAACTATTTGCAGGGAACAGCAGATTTGTGTGCAAATAGCAGCTGGGAGAGGGGCCGTTTCCAGCATGAAAGCAGGTTAGGGTTCCCCAGGGGCGTAGGAAGATAGGGGCGGTGGGGGCGGGGCGCCCCGGGCGGCGCGATCCCAGGGGCGCCATCGCGGCTGCCCGTCCTGCCCCCAAAACGTGCACCTCGTCCCTGCGCACTGCGCATCCGCCCCCAAATTCATGCCCCACCCCTGCGCACGGCGCACCCCGCCCTTAAAACATGTGTCCCGCCCCTGTGCATGGTGCGCCCCACCCCAAAACGTGTGTCACGCCCCACCCCCAGAACGCACGCCACGGCCCTGGGGGCAGCGTACCTGCTCTCCGCCCCCAGTGGCAGAGCATGGAGCTCCGCCACTGGAGTTCCCAATCCAGGCTGGAGGCAGATTCCATTTTCACGCCCCGTGCCTGATTTTGCTTTGCCGTAAAAGTGGATCATTTAATCCCGCTTGTTTAAAAATAAAAAGCATGTTTAGCACAAGATGTGATTTGGCCCTTTGATACCTTTAAAAAAATAGTTTTATTTGCACCGCCGCGAGCCAGGTACTTACTCTGGCAGTTTTATGTAAATATTTTTTTTAAGTGCTGCATCTGCCAGAATGAGAGCTATGCACTCCTGGGTTGCTAATTGTAGGTTTTAATTTGGCTGTAATGATCGGTTTGTGCAAATTAAGTAGTTGCTGCTACGCAAGCCCTAAAGAGTTGGGTGTAAACTAGCACCGTTCAGGGGCTGGCGTGGGTGGGGGTGGGAATGAGATGCTGTTGAATTCAAAACTGGAGAGTGTCGTGACCAGATGATGATTTTTCACTTGAAAGTTGATTTATTTAAGCCACCTAGTGGGTTTTGGGGGGGGCAAGGGGTAGGTTAGGGGGCACTGGGGATGAGTTGCTTATTATTATTATTATTATTAGAATTTATATACCGCCCTATACCTGGAGGTCTCAGGGCAGTTCACAGAACACAATATAGAAAATCAAAATAAGAACAATAACCCAATAACACTCCCCCAAAATAGAGCCACATTTTAAAAGGTTATAGGATGTCCATCAGGTCAACCAAAGGCTGGTTAAAAATGAATGTTTTTGCCTGTATAATGAAGGCGCCAGGCGAACTTCCCTGGGGAGAGCATTCTATAGATGGAGAACCACTGCAGAGAAGGCCCGTTCTTGTGTTGCCACCCCCCGGACCTCTTGAGGAGGAGGCACATGAAGGAGGGCCTCAATCCAAGAAGGCAGTGGTCCAAAAAAGTTTCGGAACCCCTACAATAAACAGACCCTCCAAGTTTCCCCAGATTACAGAAGCTGTCCCGGTTTCTGATTTGATCCCAGAATGTCTCGCTTTTCCTTAGGACATCCCTATTTTCATCAGAGGAATATTGGACTGTATGGTAGGACGTACCTGTTTTCATCGGATAAATGTTGGAGGGTATGGGAGGATGTCAATGAAATAAATAATAATGTCAGCTTATATTACGGGTGTATTTTATTAATACTTTTGCTTCAAGCTGGTCACAGCCTTTGGCTAAAACAATAAACCTATGAATTCGGACTACAGTGGTACCTCGGTTTGCGAACGCAATCCGTTCCACGGAGGCGTTCGCTCGCCGAGGCATCCGGGTCCGCGGCGTTCGTAAACGGAGGTTTTCGTAAATGGAGGTAGTCGTAAACCGAGTTTCCACTGTAATAATAATTCATGTACTGTACTAGTTGTTATCTCAGATTGTCTAGTCCTTCTCTTCCTCTCGCCCCCCTCCCCAAAAAGCTTGAGTATTCACTTTTCACTGACAGGCCCTTCCTAACCAATCTTCCCAAGGACCAGGTTGTGGGTCCCCTAATTGTAACGCTCCTGTCACCCTCATAAATACTGAATGCTCCTTCCGAGAGAGGCAGAGGATTCTCTTTTGAGGCACAAAGCACAGATTTCCCAGCTGAAGCTATTATATTCCACTGCCGGTGCCCACCGCAAAAGAAGCGACCGCGGTTCAAAATATTTATCAACACTTTGTAGAATCGGGAGAATGCTCAGTGACAGATGGACATCCTTTTTAAAACCTCGGCGTATGCAAATCTCCATACAAAAGAGCCCAGGACGTTTTTAATTTCACACTCTTTGCCTCGGGACATGTTTTGAAAATCCCCACTTACCAAGGTCCTTGCCTTTTTATCAGTCAAACGCCTTAAGCGCTGTGTCAGTGTGGACATCTGGCCGCGTGCTGGGGGGGGGGAAGCGGGAACGGCGGTGGCGGAAGGAGAAAATCTTTATTTGCTAAAATATTTAGAGATGTGACAGGGGTTTTCGCTGGGGACGGCTGGCGCCCCAAGGCATATGCTCCAGCCCAAACAATGGCGAGATCAATATCTGAGCATCGTCCGGAGTTTATGAACAGAAACATCACAAGACCCCTAATCTGTCAAGGATGATGCATAAACCTATTTGGGCACAAGACTGAACCTGGAGACGGAATTCTTGAGCCAAGCAAAACTAGCCTCTTAAAATTTGCCACCTCCTGCTCAGGGAGCACATTTGCAGAAGTTCCTGGCCGTGCTTACAATTTAGCCTCAGATCCATAATTTCTTCTCCTGCCTTCCACCCCGGCCCAATTTTTGGCTGCAGATGCAGTGGTAGAGGGACAGGCAGAGCCAAAGCTTAGTTTGCAGCAAAAAATGATGCTGTCCTCTTTTGAGATGCTATTTGTCAATTCTCACAACAATCCAAACACAACACGTAGGCTAATAGTTAGTAGAGAATATATAATGTTGTTGTTTAGTCTTTTAGTCATGTCCGATTCTTCGTGACCCCATGGACCAGAACGCGCCAGGCACTCCTGTCTTCCACTGCCTCCTGCAGTTTGGTCAGACTCATGTTGGTAGCTTCGAGAGAATATATAATAGAATAAAGATATCATTCAAATTATAGGAATAAGCCAATCAAAGTTCATATGTACAATATAACAGAGTGGTAGCGAGGACCGTCAAGCTGTGTGTTCAAAACACATGGCTAAGGACAGTCTCACAATAGTCTTTCAAAAGCTTCAACAGAAGACGTCTCAAAAGCCTCAAAAGGACAGTGTCTCCGGAATGATACTACTGTTTCGTAATAGTCTTCATCAACTGGAAATAAGATACAAGGCACAGGGCCGTCTTAAGCATATCCAGCGCCGTGGTGCAAAGCTCCCCCTGGCGCCCCCGTTTCCCAGGGTTGTCCACCTTTTTTAGGGAGGACGGTGCTGCCGGTGGGTCTGGAGGAGGTGGGCAACGGCTGGAGGGTGGCTCCTCTGGTGGGGAAGAGGCAGAGACTGGACGCGGCGCCTCCCAGCTCAGGTGGCTGCTTCGTGCCGTGGTGGCCACGGCAGACGGAGGCTCTGGGTGCAGCACTGCTTTGCTGTGGGATGGCGGAGGAGGGAGAGGGTGGTGAGCTGATGCCGTGAGGCGCCGCGTCCAGCCTCTGCCTCTTCCCTGGTGCCCTCCAGAACTTGGCGCCAGCACCACTAGCCTCTATGGGTAAGACGCCCCTGACAAGGCATACAACTGATGAATGATAACAAAACTGAGCTACCTGCATACACATTGTAAAATAAAATAAAGCATACAAATTGTAAAATAAAATAAAGCATCCACATTGTAAAATAAAATAAAGCAGAATATACAAAACAGAATATATAAAAAAGGTATATACCTGATATTTCCCAACAGAATATGTAAGTAAGATTGCAGGCCAAAGAAATAAGCTTCTCTTGGGGGGAAAAACAACAACAGCAAGCAGAGGGAGAGGTGGGTTTATACCGGTATAAATTTCCACTTTCGTTTTTTTTGGGGGGGGGGGCGGGGGAATCGCTTGGATCTCTTTTCTGTGGCCATCCGTAATGTCACAAAACAGTGAGCAAGCTTTTGAGTCCTCCAGAACTCTTAATCAGGCTGGGTATCAAGCAGAGCTCAATGGCCGGGGGGGGGGGGGGGGGGGAGACAGAAGAAATACGGCTTGGTACTGAAGCTATAATGGCCACAAGAAGAATGGCAAACCAAGTTGATGGACTATTCCGTAATGGCAAAATTAACTGGGAAGGTTAGAAATCAAGAAGACAAAAACTTTAATAAGGAATGGGGGAAGTTTATAATTTATTTATGAGATCACAGTAAGCAGGTGAAAACATTAGCAGGATTTCAACCACACTTGCAAAGTATTGGAAAGTGTGCATAATTTAGAAGGATTTTTTAAAAAAATTGGATAAGTATTGATATGCAGTTGTAAATAATATCATTAGAACCCATGGAAGGGATGGGGGGAAGTCAGGAGAGTCAGAGGAATCTTGATATTTGGATTGGGAACTGTTTTTTGTTGCATGTTTATATTTTTAAAAATCATATATATATATATATATATATATATATATATATATATATATATATATATATATATATACACACACACACACACACACACACACACACACACACACACAGAAGAAGAAGAAGAAGAAGAAGAAGAAGAAGAAGGAGCTATCACATACACACAGAACTATTTGAAGCACATTTAAAGCACATGGCACCCACATGAATTCTGGGAACTGTAGTTTGTTATGGGTCCTGGGAATTGCAGCTCAGTGGTGGTTAAACTACACTTCCCAGGATTCGGGGGGCAGGACATGTACTTCAAATGCAATGTGTGTTAATATGTTCATGTCTGCATTGGTGAAAAGTTTATTTTGTTGTATGGTCTTAAAAACGTTTCACAAATGGTCATTTCAACCCGTGAACTGTGGACTGGGCTTTAGAAACCCACCAAAAACTTACCTGCTCTGCGGTTAGATCAGAGCTTGTGTGTTTTGAAAGTGTATCTTTTAACCCACCCATGCTTTAGGAAGAAAAAACAACTAAACCACAAGGTTGGGCCGTTGGACCAGCTGGAGGGAAACCCCCCCCCCCAAAAAAAACCAACCCATTGGAGATGACAAATTTACGTTAAGTGAAGCATTAAATCTTCTCCTAAGCAGCAGCATGAAGAATTGGGATTGAATGCTCCTAACTGAATATTCAATTTTCAGCTCTTGCCTCATCAGTGCCTTTATGCAAAACGAGTTAAGTCACACAAACCACTGTTTCCAGGGTTATAGCATTTAGGGGGTGGTTTTGGGGTTCTGCTCCCCCTTAAAGAATATTCAGACTGTAACCCTTTTAACTTACAAAGAGAAAGTTTGCAGGTAGTTTCTGCTCGGTTGGGGAAGATTTCTGAGAAGCCCCCCCCCAAAAAATTGTTTTTTCTTATCATTTGCAAACTTCTATACTTCTGCCTGTAGAATCTCCAGTGTGATTTCCTATGTTGCTTCAAAACAGATTAATCACTAAACCACTGGTTTGCTGTTAGAGGGAATGATAGGTTATTTATTATATGCAGCAGAGCGTTCCAAACTTTTCATGTCGGTGACACACTTTTTAGACATGCACCATTTCACAACACAGTAATTCAGTTTTCACTGGCAAAGCAGAGGTTAAACTAACCCCTTCCCAACCCCCGAAGGAGCACGGGGAGCGTTCGTGCGACACACCTACACACTGCAGCCGACGCACTGATGTGTCGCGACACACAGTTTGGAAAGGTATATTGATAATAGCTATGGTGGCAATGAAAGTTTAGTAAAATGGGCACAGCAGGTCACTGGAGCTGCAATTTGAAGATTCTGATTTTGTAAAAGGAATGCGTTAAGTAAACAGGATGGTCCCTGATCAATGAGGGCTAGAAACGCTAAAAGTCAAGATTCCCCAAAGTTGTCATGTGAACTGCCAGATTCCACACCAGTTGCCAAATTCTGTGTGTGCAGAAGCAAGGAAAACCACCAAGTGTTGAGAGATATCGCTAACGGCCAAACTTACTTACTTACTTTTCCTTTAATCAAAATCAGTTTCTTTTTGTCTTTCACCCGGTACTTTTTATGTCGTATTTATCTCTGCTTTGTTTCTCCAGGACAGCTGGTCACTCTATTTTTATAAAGTATTAATATGCTACCAGTGATATTTATGTACCCAGATCTTCTTCTTTTTTTGGTTTTACCTTTAGATGTTCAACAGCATGAATACTCTTATTTTTTATTTAAAACTAATTTGGAGTTCTTACTCTCCAAGGGGCTTCTAATCACCAAAAAGAGCCGGAGGCTAAAAATGATTGACAGGAAAACGTAGCAGCTTCTGAAAAGTAAATTGGCTATTTGACAGAGCGGTATACAAAGGAAAATGCTAAATGATTATTATTTATGAGCTATTAGGGGAAATGCTATTAGCATCTGTTTCCCACATGGGCAAAAACACCTGTCAGACATCAGGAAACTATAAAATGACGCACAGTTAAATAGTTACTTTGTTTTAAAAAGCCATTAAAATTGAATGTCAGCGAAAACTTAGGCAAACATTTGTCTTCAAACAACTTTTAATCTTGAGCTTCAAAACAAAGCAACCTACCACATTTTAATTTCAGGAGGCGGCGCAGAGGAAAAAAGATGTTTGATGGCACACTGCAATACACAACAAATACCCGATGAAAGGGAAGCGGTGACATCCCTCCCCAGAATTTCATAAACAGAAGGAAAGAACAAGGTCAGACCTTGGCAGGATGTTTTGGTATGGACCAGCCAGGAAGCTAACATGTCAAACGATAAATGACCCTTCAGATAACCCACCTAATCTCAGCAGCCAGAAACATCATGGCCAGACATTGGAGAGACCTGTCAGGAGTAAGCATGGACCAATGGCAACAAATAGTATGGGAAACAGCCTTATTAGAAAAATTAGCCAATACAGTGGTACCTCGGTTTAAGTACATAATTGGTTCCGGAAGTCTGTACTTAACCTGAAGCGTACTTAACCTGAAGCAAACTTTCACATCAACAATAATGGAAAGTGGATTAATCTGTTCCAGACGGGTCCGCGGAGTATTTAACTTGAAGCGTACTTAACCTGAAGCGAACTTTCCCATTGAAAGTAATGGGAAGTTGATTAATCCGTTCCAGACGGGTCCGCGGAGTATTTAACCTGAAGCATACTTAACCTGAAGCAAACTTTCCCATTGAAAGTAATGGAAAGTGGATTAATCCGTTCCAGACAGGTCTACGGAGTACTTAACCTGAAGCGTACTTAACCTGAAGCAAACTTTCCCATTGAAAGTAATGGGAAGTTGATTAATCCGTTCCAGATGGGTCTGTGGAGTATTTAACCTGAAGCATACTTAACCTGAAGCGAACTTTCCCATTGAAAGTCATGGAAAGTGGATTAATCTGTTCCAGACAGGTCCGCGGAGTACTTAAACTGAAAATACTCAAACTGAGGCATACTTAAACTGAGGTATGACTGTAAACTGAAACTGACACGGGCACAAATGGAAGAAGACGCCTTCACCCCAGTATGGCTCCCCTTTATCACATACATAGCCCAACAAGACAACGACAAGAATCCGCCAACAGGATATGAATCAATCTGGATAACCTGATTCAAAAATGCCCACCCACACCACTCACACATGAGAACAAAGTTCACCACAAACAAACAACACCCTAGGCCAGGGGTCAGCAACCTTTTTCAGCTGTGGGCCAGTCCACCGTCCCTCAGACCATGTGGTGGGCCAGACTATATTGGGGGGGGGGGAATGAACAAATTCCTATGCCCCACAAATAACCCAGAGATGCATTTTAAATAAAAGCACACATTCTACTCATGTAGAAACACCAGGCAGGCCCCACAAATAACTCAGATATGTATTTTACATAAAAGGACACATTCTACTCATGTAAAAACACGCTGATTCCCGGACCGTCCGTGGGCCGGATTGAGAAAGCGATTTGGCCGCATCCGTCCCACGGGCCTTAGGTTGCCTACCCCTGCCCTAGGCCAACCCCAACCTCTCTCACCACCAAAGGAACACAAGCGAATAGCAACGAGAACATGCACAAGCGACGCTGACACAAAACCCCACACATGCATTAAGTAAAATAGAAACATTGCTGCCCGACTCCACCCCCACTCAAGATGCCCCCCTCCACCTCTATCCCCCTTTTCTTCCTAATGTGTCAACAAATGAAACTGATCTGTAGAAAATGTAACTTGAAAAAGAGACATTGCACATACTTTTGTATATCAAAAAATCTTTAATTAAAAATACGTTTTAAAAAATGACCCTTCAGATCTCTATGGTTCCCCTTCTTCTCTCTGGCGCACCTCAGTCTCTATGGTCAACTGAACACAGGAAGCTACTTTCTCCTGAGCCAGAGCATGGGTCCATCTAGCTCAGAAGGTCTACACTGACTGGCCGTGGTGCCTCCAAGGGTTTCAGGCAGGGGACATTCCCAGTCGTACCTGGAGATGCCAGGGATTAAACCTGAGACCTTCTCCATGCAAAGGAGGTGCGCTCTACTGCTGAGCAAAGACCCTTCCCAATACAGAAGGAGGAAGCTGCATTCTGCTGAACCAAACTATCAGAGCACCCGAAAGCGTTGTCTCCTCCAACTGCAGGATTGAAGATGGCGATAATACCCGGGAGCTTCCATGTGCAAATCAGGGGATGTTCTACTTAAGAGCTGAGCTGAAATTTCCCAAAAGATATTTTCATACCCTCCAATGCCTCGCGGCAAAATCTGGGACACTGCCTTCCCGGATTTCATCTTCTTGTTTTTTTTCTCTTGAGAGACCGGCGACCATTTTGAACACTGTGATATCACACGATTTCACACTGCGATTCCCCCCCTGAAAAAAGCACTTTTCTGGGGGAAATCACAAAATTGTGAAGGTCACAGCATCCCAAATGGCCGTTGTTCTCTCATGAGGAAAAACAGGATGTCCTGGGTTTTCTGGGACAGTTGCATAGTATGTATATATAGGGGGGGGGAAGGGTTCCTCATATTTCTCTTTTTCTCACCCTCTAGAAAAATAAGAGCAAGTTGCAAAGGTTGTGTGATACTAGATCTGGTGCTTTGTGTATAGAATCACTGTTCTGTAGAGTTGGGAGTGTTCCCAAGGGTCATTTAGTCCAACCCCTGGCAATGCAGGATTCACAGCTGGGGCAGGAAATGTTGGGCAGCGTGCAGCAGCAATGAAACGATCTTTGGGGTGGGGGAGGGAATAAAGAAGCTTTGCTTTTGCCTCTGGTAAAAGATAGCCTCACCCCAATAAACTACCTGAGAATTTCTTCTCCCTCTGGACGATTCTGGTGACAGGGTCTCCTCAAGTTTCTTGGGCTCCAAATAAAGTGATGAATTTTGAGAGGCCATCTGCACCCTGCTGCAGAATCCCTCAGCTATGGCACTCTCCCAAACAGCTTGCGGTGCTATCCATGCACAGAGCCCACCAGCAGGAAATGTCTGGTGGGTTGAGAGATGCTATGCAAGCAATTGCTTCTCGGCCTTTTGGCTAAGTGTGGAGAGATGTTATGCAAGACAGACATAGCAAACATGGGGCCCTACGGGTGTTGTGAACCACAACTCACAGGTCCACAGCACCTCAGCTTTCACCCATTGGAATCAGGAGGACTTAAATACTATTATCTTGTGCTCTTCCCAATTCTTCGCTCCCAACCACCCGACGTTATCCTTCATGTTAAATGCCGCCGGTAGCATCTGAAATGGCCTTTTTTTACACAAGGAGAAACCCATTGCAACACCAGTAAAAATGCCAAGGAATTACAACTTAAAATATTGCCTGTCGACTAAAATTATTTAGTGTTATTAACGCTGATTGCCATTGATGGATACTGTGAGTGATTCATGCCTCTGTGTGTGCGTGCGCGCGCACACACACACACACCTCCCCCCTCAACTTCTGCAGCAAAGTTTAAGCTTTAAATGAAGAGCTCTTTCCTTCTTTTTTCCTTGCCTTGTTGTCTTAGACAGTAACAGACAACATTGACTGGCATCTGTTGTCACCAGCAAGTAAGCCCATGGGGGGGGGAGGAACCTTGAGGGGGGGTGTCTTTTAACCCACAGTTGGCCCTGCACAGTTGCTTTGCAAATTTAAGAGACGTTGATGGACCACAGCATTGCTTGTGGGGGAGGGAAGTTTTAAAATGTGGCAGGAAATGACTGAAGCCAGCCCACTTCTGGGTTGCTCACACTGGGCTAACATCTGAGCATTGCCAGGCATCTTTGGCTCTCTCCATCGTGTTACAAAAACAGGGAGCACAAGCAAGAACGCACCCCATGTTCTGCTCTGCCTGTGCGTCACTGGGAAAGATTGGAGGTCTTTTTGTGTAATCTTGCCTATTGTATCTCTTTGCATGCAAAAAGTCCCCGTTTCAATCCCTGACATTTCCAGTTAAAAGGGTTAGGTAGCAGGTGAGATGAAGGATTCTTGACATGAGATGCTGGATACCTGCTGCCAGTCAGAGTTGACAATACAAGGCCAGATGGACGAATACTCTGGCCTGGTATAAGGCAGCTCTCTTATTTGCATCCCCTGCCACAGAAAACAGCAGCAGCTGCTGCCTCCACCTTGTCCAGCTCCCGTTGCTCCAAAGTCAGAAGTCCCCTGGGCAAAGATTTCAGCTTGCCGCGCTTGTCTCTCACTTGATCTGCTGTTTTCCCTTTCAGATGAAGCACTTCATTCATTTAGTCCAACTCCCATTTGGAATGCAGCTTCCTTTTTCATGCCCTCCCATCAAGGACGCCAGGGGAGTAAGGCTTAAAATCAAAACAGAAAGAGGGCATGGTGGGCTTGAAGCAGTTCGTTTGTTTAAACAAACAAATAAGATCTGAGAGAGAGAGAGAGAGAGAGAGAGAGAGAGAGAGAGAGAGAGAGAGAGAGAGAGAGAGAGAGAGAGAGAGAATAGAGTACAATTTCAAAACAATTAGATGGTTTGTTGATTGCTTGCAAAAAAAACCAATGCTCCCCTTTAGGATTTTGCATACTCTATACTATTTTGAATTTCTGTTTTGTTTTAAATATATATGTGGTCAATATGCATGTGAGATGGAACGCAGGATATTATTTGAATGTTGCTACCAACAAATGTGGCACTCATTCCCTCTAATAGCAAACTCAGGTGGTGATGTGTTGATGCTTTGGGGAGGGACATAAAATTGCACCTCTCTCCCTCCCTCCCTCCCCCCTCCCACGCAGTCTCTAAGTAGAAATGATATGGAGAAAGTGGGTAGAAAATTTTTCCCCCCTAGAAATCCTAGAACCCACTAAAGCTCAAGGGCACCTAATGAATGTTCGGAGATTCAGAACGGCTGAAGGAAAATACTGTTTTGTACAACCAATAGTGAAACTATTGATTTCACTCCTACAACAGTCAGTGATGGCTATCAGATTAGACAAATTCATGAAGGGTAAGACTAGAATCATAGAGGTGGAAGGGACCCCAAGGGTCATCTAGTCCAACACCTTGCAATGCAGGAATCTCAACTAAAGCATCCATGGCAGATGGCCATCCAACCTCTGCTTAAAAACCTCCAAGGAAGGAGAGTCCACCACCTCCCAAGGAAGTCCGTTCCACTGTTGAACAGCTCTTACTGTCAGTAAGTTCTTCCTGATGTTTAGTCGGAATCTCCTTTCTTGAAACTTGAACCCATTGGTTCGAGTCCTCTCCTCCAGAGCAGGAGAAAACAAGCTTGTTCCCTCTTCTATCGGACAACCCTTGGGATATTTGAAGATGGCTATCATGTCTCCTCTCAGTCTCTTCTTTTCCAGGCTAAACATACCCAGCTCCTTCCACCGTTCCTCATAAGGCTTCATTTCCAGACCCTTGATCATCTTGGTTGCCCTCCTCTGCACATGTTCCAGCTTTTCAACATCCTTCCTAAAATGTGGTGCCCAGAACCGGACACAGTATTCCAGATGTGGTCTGACCAAGGCAGAATAGAGCAGGGACTATTAATTCCCTTGATCTGGACACTGTCAATGGCTTAGGCCTGTTGGCTATGTTCTACCTCCACTATCGCAGAGGCAGATTTAGGTCAGCGCGACCGGTTTTGTTGCACTGGGTGCTGGGCATTCTTATCAGTTGCAGCTTCTGGACCAATCCCAAGGGCAGCCCCACATAAAGCACATTGCAGTAGTCTAGCCATGTACATGGACAACTGTGGCCAAGCTATCTCTCTCCAGGAACCACTGTAGTAGCTGTCTTACCAACCAAAGGAATGAGAGTTGAGATAGTTCTTTGGCTTTGCACGGGATGAGAAGCAGAATGATGGGTTGTGACGAACGCTTTCCAAATCGCTGCCTCCACACCGAGCGGCGGTAGATCATCCCAGCAATCGCGGCTGGCAGAGCCTCACTTCGAAACCCCCCTCCCTCCCTGCTCTCTCTCTTTAAAGACCCTAACCTTTCCTCCTCCTCGTCTTCCTTTTGCTTCTCGAAAGTTGGAAACATCTTTTGTATTCCGAAAGGCCAAAGGGCCGAAGTTTGCCTTTTAATTAAAATGCATATTCCGTAATTAAAGGCCCCATAACACATGAAGGGCATTCATTGAAATACGATGGGTGACATAGTCATTACCCCGCTGTTAATTACTAATTAATGAAGCTATTTCAATTAATAGCTTCCCCACTGTCACTCTCGCTTTGACAGGCCTCCGTGCTGCGAAGCCGTGGCAGAATCACAGACAATCATAACTCCTGGAACATCACCAAAAGGCCTCTGTTGAATATTCATGTCAGAGGGCTTTAACAGTTTTCAATTAAACATGATAAAGTAAAATCTCCGTCAAAAGTGTATATCAAACATGTGTCAGCTCCCCGCCCCTCCTGCAACACCACTCTGACTTCTCTTTCGACGGCTTTCCCCCGGCTTTTCAAAAATAACTAGAAGAAAAGAAGGGGGGCTATTTCTTCACCCCCTTTGGCACCTCAGGCGGAGTGGCAAACACACTGAGCTGCCACACAGAGATTGTGTTTGGTTTGTATGGAGATGCACTTAAAAACAACAACAACACCAAGTCGCCTTGTTTTTCTTTTACCTTATGCCAGGCTTCATCAGAACATCTGAAAAGCTTGCTGGGCCAGACCAATGGCCCATGTAGACCAGCATCCTGTTCTCACAGTGGCCAACCAAACACCTGTGGAAAACTCGCAAGCAGGATTCGAGCACAACAACCCTCTCCTCTCAGCGGCTTCCAGAAACTGTTTTTCAGAAGTACTACTTCCTCCAGTTGTGTAGGCAGAACATAGCCACCATGGCCTTTTATAGACTTGTCCGCTGTGATTTTTTTCCTCAAACGTGGGTCTCCAGCTGTTGTTGGACTACAACTCCCATCGTCCCTAGCTAGCAGGACCGGTGGTCAGGGATGGTGGTAGTTGTAGTCCAACAACAGCTGGAGACCCAAGTTTGAGAAACACTGGTTTTTGAATTTTCTGTATGATTTAAGTTATGGTTGTAAAAATTTTAGCAATAAATTTATTGCTTTCTTCTTTTTTTGTAAACCAATTTTGAGGTTCTGTTTTATTATTCCAATTAAGCAGTATACAGTCGTACCTTGGTTTTCGAACAGGATGCGTTCCGGAAGTCTGTTCAACTTCCAAAACTTTCAGAAACCAATTGGCTTCCGATTGCACAGGCGCACCGGAAACAATAGCAGAAGCCGCATTGGACGTTTGGATTCTAAGAAAAAAACGTTTGAAAACCAGAACACTCACTTCCAGATTTTGATCGCTCGGGAGCCAAAACGTACGAATACCAAGGCGTTCGACAACCAAGGTATGACTGTATATTTTTTATGAAATAAATATGTGCCTTTGTCTGCTCAGCTGAATGCCCCACATATACTGGTTACCATACCAGTGGCTCAGACACACACACTCAGGAGCAATGTGGTCTTCTAGTTTCCTCTCTGTCCCTGGCCTAGCAGACTTAAAGTAGCATCTGTTTTTTCTGCTGTGGGTTATCCAATCTCGGAGAAGCCTTGGCCTCAAATGTGGCCAAGTCTAAGCGAAGATTAAGCTAATTCTGTTCCTCTTCCCCTGCCCTGTTGGTCTCCAAGGTCTCAATTAGGTGAGGCTTTGGCTTAATCTCTCCTGGGATATATTTTGCCTGTTCCGATCAATTATAGGGGGCAATTTTATCATGCGCAAAATAAAAGCTCAGGGGAAAGCAGATTTAGTTACACCTTGCCGTTAACCTCAGGTGCTTCTTTCAGAGTCAAAGGTTTCCCACATTGCTCTTGTGATGCAATGAGCCCTTATAGCGCCCTGATTGATCAGGCAAATTATCTTTCCAGTTCCCGGTTTTCATTTTAAACCAGACCCTCTCCCCAACCCTTGGGTTTATTGCAACCCAGGGAAAAAAATACAGTATGGGAAATGTTTTCTCCTCTCCAAAATGAACCCATTCCACGATGCAAACTCCCCAGTTTCCCCTTGTTGATGTGGACGAATTCAGACAACCTTCCCTCCTTAACTCTATACCAGCTGCACATCACTGAACATCCTAACTCCAGTGGAGAAGCTCATATAAGGAATTCTGAGCCTGAGTTAAGCCGTTCTTATAGTTCCTAGTTCTCCAAAAGATAGAACACTCAACAGTCAAATTATCAGAGCCTGTTTCATTATGGTCACTTACCGTCATTTGGGTATGTCACCACTTAAGAAAGGGTGACTATATCAATTTCCATTTCTCTCAGTGTCTCATAAGTTCAGTTCTCCACATTTCCAAGTCAACTTGTGGGTGTGGGCGCATGTTTTTAAAGTTCTCCTGGAAATTCATCAGGATTTAAGTGCAACCTTCTCCTCATGTTGTATGCCATTTTGCCTAATACACACATCTTCCCCGCACACACCTAATGAATTTTTGTATGTTATCTTCCACTAATATACGCATTTTTATGCACACTTTACTGTAATACATGCAATTTTTGTACTCATTACCTGACTGGAGGACCGCACTGCAACATTTTGGGTATATTTCGGTTCATGTGTTGTTTTTGGAAGTGCAGATTAGATCTGTTATCGTGAAGGGAAGGTAGGATCCAAATGTAAAAATTTTTTTTAAAAAAGTGGGGGAAAAGACAGAAAGAATAGTCAATTCCATTATTATTATTGTTATTATTATTATTATTATTATTATTAGATTTCTATACCACCTTTCATCCAAGGATCAGAGGGTGGTTCACAATACAGTGGTACCTTGGTTTAAGAACAGCTTAGTTTATGAACAACTTTGATTAAGAACGCTGCAAACCCAGAACTTGGTGTTTTGGTTTGTGAAATTTGCGTTGGAATTAGAACATGTTCCACTTCCTGTTGAGTGTGTTCCATTTGTAAATTGAGTCCCCCACTGCTATGGGAAAGCACACCTTGTTTGAAGAACGCTTTGGTTTAAGAATGGAAACCTGGAACAGACTCTGAGAAAGGGGGGGGGCGCCGGAGGGATCTTTGCACCACGGCGCCGGATATGCTTAAGATGGCGCTGGGTATAGGTACCCCTGACCGTTAGGTCCAGTCGCGGACGACTCTGGGGTTGCAGCACTCATCTCAGTGGCTTACACCACAGCGCCACCCGCATCCCAAACCAAGGTACCACTTTATAAAGAAGAGGAAGAGGAAGAGGAAGAGGAAGAGGAAGAGGAAGAGGAAGAAGAAGAAGAAGAAGAAGAAGAAGAAGAAGAAGAAGAAGAAGAAGAAGAAGAAGAAGAAGAAGAAGAGGGGGAGTTTGGATTTGATATCCTGCTTTATCACTACCCTAAGGAGTCTCAAAGCGGCTAACATTCTCCTTTCCCTTCCTCCCCCACAACAAACACTCTGTGACGTGAGTGGGGCTGAGAGATTTCAGAGAAGTGTGACTAGCCCAAGGTCACCCAGCAGCTGCATCTGGAGGAGTGGAGACGCGAACCCGATTCACCAGATTATGAGTCTACCGCTCTTAACCAATACACCACACTGGCTCTCAAAAATACACGATATAGTAACAAATAAAAATAATAACACACACACACACACAGTTTAAAAAGTCATAGATTGTTGAATTAGCCTGGGAGAAGAGGATTGTATTTGCCTGGCACCTAAAAATATGTAACGAAGGTGCCAGGCGAGCCTCCCTGGGTTGCTTATACAAAGGTTTGATCCGAAGACATCAGTAAGCCTCATAAACAAAAGATAAACCTGCAAGACAGTCATCCCTTTTAAAGCCAAACTTGCACCTTAATCAAAAGATACAAAAATGCATATCGAGAGTGCAGAAAAGCAATCAATCAACTGCCTGCAAGACTTACAGTGTAAGTAGCTAATGTCCGTCTTGGTTTCCCATAGCCTTATCATCTCTTCTGATCCTTAAATGTATTTTCACTGCCTTGAGTTGTCTGTGCTTGGGTATTATTGAGAGGGGGCAGGAGAGGGTCGGCTTGGCAAATCTGGTATTAAAGGTAGCTTTCAATTGGAACATTTCACTGTTATTAAATGGGCTATGAAGGAAAGCAATTGTGCAATGCAAAATGATTTGCAGTTAATCTAATATGTCTGACTGGTTGGTTGTTTTTAAAAACAACAAGGAGGAAAAAACCTTAATCTTATGCGTGGAAACAATCTAATTTCTTTGTTGGTGTGGGTCATAGTTTAGTGCAATATTTATAGCGGATTCTGCTGTAAATGCCCTTCTGTGCCACAGGATAGTGTGTACATTAATCTAAAGGCCAAACCAGACATTTGAAACCAGACTTGGATCTATGAGAGAGTAGAAGTGACAGGTGAGGGGGTCCTCATCCCTGCTCATGTTAGTGTCTGCTCCAGGTGCACCTCCAGGTAATACTGGGGTGTGGGGGGGAAGCCTTCTGTTTGAAACCTGGAAAGCTACTGCCAGCCAGTGTCAACAAGACGGAGCTAGATGGACCAAAGGCAGCTTTCCATGGGAAGAGATAGAGCACATCCACATCTGAAGCTCTGGAGACCCTGGGACTGGGACCGCCGCGCTACGCCTCTCAGCTGTTCAGCGGAGGTGGCCCCAGGCCTGCGCTCCTTGCGCACCTCCAGAGAGCTGCCTGAAATCGCTGAGTTCCACGCCCCTTCCGCACCCCTGATGGCCAGGCGCCCTGGCGCCTTGCGCCACCGAGCCCGGGCCTAGGAACGGCCCTGGAGGCACCCTCTCCGCTCGCTCGCTCAAGCTGGGCCTACCCCTCCAGCAGCTAGCACGCCGAGATCGGGCTCCAGAGGAAGCAGGGGAAGGCCGCACCAGAAACAGGGAAGGCCGCTAGCTGACAAGGTAAAGAGACTGCTTTTTACCCCTTCCCCTCACCAACAACCAAGGATCTCTCTTTTTATTTTTTATTTTTTCTATTTTCTATTTTTATTTTTTCTATTTTCTATTTTTATTTTTTATTTTTTCTATTTTTCTATTTTCTATTTTTATTTTTTCTATTTTCTATTTTTATTTATTTTTTTATTTTTTATTCCACTTTTATTTTTTCTAAAAAAAGGTCAACAACTCTGGGAAATTGGGGGGGGGGGGCGCCAGAAGGTGATCTCGCCTAGGGCGCAAAAAACCCTAGCACTGGCCCTGCCCAGTGGCTGCTCCCAGTCAGCAGTCTAGCTGCCACAATCTGGATTAGTTGCAGTTTCCAAGTCACCTTCAAAGGTAGCCCCACACATTGCAGTAGTCAAAGTTTGAGATAACCAGAACTAGAGTCTCAGCCTAGAGTGGCTGGGGAAACCCAGCCAGATGCGTGGGGTATAAATAATAAAATCATAAACATTATCATACCAGATGGAGCTGGTAGACAGCTGCCCTGGATACAGAATTGACCTGCGCCTCCATGGACAGATGGGAGTCCAAAATTTAGTGGAACAGTTACCCCATTCAGGACCAGGGAGTCTCCCACACCTGCCCCCTGTCCCCCAGAAACAGTACTTTTGTCTTGTTGGGATTCAACCTCAATCCATTCAACAATGGATCCGTTCCACAATAGAACACAGGGGGGCGCTGGCATTGCAGCCTCCAGGCGTCCCTAGACTACATAACCCATCCACATAACCCTTGGGCCGTGCTGGCTAGGGTCGGAGGATGGCAGGTGGAGCCCAGCATCCTTTCGAGGGCACTGTGTTGGCCACCCCTGCTGTAGCATCTGTTGTATGCCAGCCATTCACTGGGCAGAGCCAAGTTGCCGGCGCTTGATTGCTGTGAAGCGTCTGCGCTGGGACGTTCTCGGGGGAAACGTGCCACTCCTGCCTGCCCCCCAGGTGCGCTTTGCTTGCTTGGAAGGCTGCCCCAAGAGGAGGGCCACAACTGAGACTTCAAAAAGACCTGAAGATCCTTTCATGGACAGCGCTTCCCCCTCCCTCTGATCACAGCCATGGACTGGAAAGGTGATAAATTAACGTTTTTATAGGAGAAGTGATGGGGAGGTGGGGGCGCGGGGAAACAACATGAAAGGAAGTGAACAGCTGCAATGAGCCTGAAAGGCAACAATGGAAAGTCCCCTGTCAATGGCAGCCTCTTTTCCATTAATGAGGATTCAGGACAGGTTCCTGGTAGCTTTATAATTCTTTGTATAGAAAGTCATAACACAGATAATTGCTACACATGTACCTTGCCGACGTCTCCTGTGATTTTAATTCTCTCCCCCCCCCCTTTCCATCAGACCTCGAATTAACAGCAATTTGTTGGGGAATGGTTAACGACAATGCAGTAATGTGCTACTCAAGATCTTGAGTTGACTGTGCAAGTCCTGGTAAATTTGTGCTGTGATCACCATTCGTAACCTCCATATGACTTCGGAGTGTGCAAAATGCTTTAGGCTTCCTCGGTTTTATTGACTTAGGAGATGCGTCCTTGTAACAAAATGCCCTCGACAGTCTTTAAGGTGCCGTAAGACTTGCATCAGGGTCTTCTCTAAAATTAAACCCACGGTCAGAGGCAGCGATGGTTCTGAATACCAGTTGCTGGAAGGCACAGGAGGGGAGAGGGCTCTTGTGTTCGAATCCTGCTGGGGGGGCGGGTTTGCCACAGGCACCTGGTTAGCCCCTGTGAGAACAGGATGTTGGGACTAGATGGGCCACTGGCCTGATCCAGCAGGTATTTCTTATGTCGTTATGACACTAGAAGGCATAGGAAACCACTGCAGATGTGCTCAACGCTCTTGCAAAATGTATGCAGTGTTGCAAAGCTTTAGCATTTAGCACAAATTATAATGCGCTGTTTGTCCAATTATTAATAACTAGTGTATTTCAGCCCGTTCAATAACAGGCGCTAGAACATCCCGGGGTTCGGAGAAGCGCTTGCGCAGCGCTTCTCCGAACCCTGGGAACTGTCCTTGCTGTCGGTGGCAGGGGGACAGGAACAAAGCAGGAGAAAGCAGCCCTTTCTCCTCCTTCCTTCCTCTCCCCCCGCCGCCGACAGCCCTTTCTGTCGGCGGTGAGGGGAGAGGAACGAACGGAGAGAAAGCAGCCCTTTCTCTCCGTTCGTTCCTCCCCCCCCCCACCGCCGACAGAAAGCACAGATCCCGGGGTTGCCGGCTCTGTCGGGTGGGGGGAGGGAGAAGCCGAAGACTGATCGGATCTTCTGCTTCTCCCTCCCCCCCACCCGACAGAGCCGGCAACCCCGCAGCAGGGGCTTTTCGCCGTTTGCCTTCCCCCCAGGGGGAGGCAAACGGCGAAAACCCCCGCCGCGCCATACTTCAGCTCCGGGACTGGCTTGGCGGTGGCGGGAAGAAGGGGATGAATTCCTCCCCTTTTCCCCGCCACCTCCAAGCCAGTCCCCCAGCCGAATTGCCCGCTGCCGCTTCGACTTCCTCGGCTACGGCAAGCAGGCAGACAGTTTGCCTGCTTGCCTTCGCCGAGGAAGCGCTGTCCCATGCCGGCGGTGCATGGCAAGGCGGCGGGGGGGAGCGCTTCTCTCCCCCGCCGCCTCGCAGCGCACCTCCAGCATGAGACGGGGCTTCAGAGCGGTGGTTGGCGGAGCGGCGGTTGGCTCTGCCTCCAATCCCTGTGTCCCTGGGGCACATGTGCAGTAACCCAGGGACACACGGAATCTGGACGCAGAGACACAGGGACTTTATTATATAGGATGCTGTGGCACACCACCCCGATCTCCTAATGGGTCCAGGCACTCATCCAAGTTTTGTGTTTCCTTTGGAAATGAGGTAAGGTGGAGACTGTGGTGTCTTTATGATATGTGGATTCTTCACACAAGTAGATAACCTGAGCCTACAACGGAGGGGCCAACAGCATTGGCACCCCAAGAGGGTCTCGTTTCTCCCATGGCTGCAGACTTCAGACAGAAAACAAGCATTTATTTCCTTCTCCAGCTTGAACCGTGGGACTTGAACATGCCTAGCTGTGGCTGGGTAGTTAACACAATGATCCTTTTCACTTCCCCCAACCTACGTGTAAGTTCTCATTTGCTGAAAGTGCTGAATTGATGTCTGGCTTCACGAATGAATTGGGTGAGGGGCAATAAACCCAGATTCAATCTCAGCGCAATGGGGGTGCAGTTGGTGGGTTGTATGGCTGCATAGGGAGGTAGTGCGCAACCTGCTGTAGGCGGAGTTGCGTTCCCTTTGAAGTGTGGTCTGAAATGGTGCTGTAGGATGCAGTTTGACCTAATTCCCTTTGTACAAAACAAGCCCAAAGGAGGCCCCCAACCCGCTCACTGGTCCTTGGTATGATCAGTGGAAACAGTTGGTCCTGGCAAGTATTGACCACTCTCAACCCCAACCTGATAATTGCCACCTGCCCAGATTTTAACTTGTCTGAATTAATTTTAAGATGTATTTTAAATAACTGATGCCTATTGTGTTGTTTTTATGTTAGCTGCTCTGAGCCCAGCCTCGGCCAGGGAGGACGGGATGCAAATAAAATTGTTGTTGTTGTTGTTGTTGTTATTATTATTATTACAAATATAGTTTATGATGATCATAGTCATTGCACCATTCTGGGCTTCCAGTTGGGTGGAAGAGCATTATAAAAATCAAATTAACAGGAATATACCTATATAGTAAGCTTGCAGTTTGGAGGGGGGTGAACTTTGATTTGATTGATTTGGCTTCCCAAGGATGCTAAAAGTGGTACATAGACCCTTTCACAAACTAACCTGGCCCTAGCTGTTCATGCTTTGGTAATCTCAGGGTTTTGCTACCACATTGCATTGTGGTAGATTTGGAGATTGCATGGGTGAAATCCTAGACGAGGAATACACTGTGGTGTGCTTTAGACAACTATTAATAATAAGTTTGCTTCAGGCATTTCCTGGTAGTTTCTTGTTTTGATAAAAAAAATTTTTTGATTTAAAAAAATATGAACACACAACAAACATCATTTCAAAATCCAAAAACTGAGATTACTTAGAATCTCCTGACTTTCCCCCATCCCTTCCATGGGTTCTAGTAAAAATAATTACAACTGCATGTCAATATTTAGTTTCCTGGTAGTTTTGATTGTACTGATAATTGTTTTCTGAATCTTATTGGTGGTATATCTTTCCATTTTATTTGTGCTTGAGCCTTGATGGTTTTCACTTTGCGCAAACCACTTAAGAGACATTTCGTATTGAGCAGTCTATAAGCTGATTAAATAAATAAAACTGTAAGACTACAGTTCTTAAAAATAGGAGTTATATACCTTGTGTAACCAGAAATCACATCTGCAGAGATTCCCACCCCCATGCTCTTTTCAGGTGCTCCACAGGGGTAAAAGTTTGAGAACTGTTGCATTAGATAGTCCAAGGATGTATGGACACATTTTACAAGCACCGTCATCCCACACAGAAGGAAACGAAAAGGAATGCCATTGGTGCAGGAAAATTCCCTTTATGCAAATATGCCCAAGTAGCTTCTTTTTACCACCCAGCAGTTGGCATCCCACCAGCCTTTCTGCAACAAATTAAAAACTAAGAGCCAGTTTGGTGTAGAAGAAGAAGAGTTTGGATTTGATATCCCACTTTATCACTACCCTAAGGAGTCTCAAAGCGGCTAACATTCTCCTTTCCCTTCCTCCCCCACAACAAACATTCTGTGAGGTGAGTGGGGCTGAGAGACTTCAGAGAAGTGTGACTAGCCCAAGGTCACCCAGCAGCTGCAAGGGGAGGAGCGGAGACGCAAACCCAGTTCCCCAGATTACTAGTATACCGCTCTTAACCACTACACCACACTGGCTCTGTGGTTAGAGTGTCAGACCAGGACCTGGGAGACCAGGGTTCAAATCCCCACTCATCGACCTTGGGCCAATCGCTCACTCTCAGCCTAACCTACTTCACTAGGTTGTTAAATGCCAATAAAGGTGTTGTGATTGATTCACTAGGTTGTTGTGAGGATAAAGTGGGGAGAACTAGGTACACCACCTTGAGCTTCATGGAGGAAAAGTGGGATATAAATGCAATAAATAAATAGCAATAAATTATAGCATGGCTTAAAAAGTTAGCTTTGTCCCCCGCCCCCCTCCAAACCTTCTGAAAAGCATTCTGGGAATTTCTGTTGTCTACTCCAAGCCCATAGAAAATGAGCTTTTGTTACTCCACAGGGAGGAAAACAGGACCAAAGAAGGAACTATGAGATGTTTGGTCACAGTGTCCTATGCCAATCTGGTTCCCTCCAGAGGTTGTCAACTACAACTCCCATCAGCCCCAGGCAGGTTGGGCTTGCTGGGGCTGATGGGAATTATAGTCCAAAACGTATGAAAGTAATCCAGCTAGCAAAGGCCGTTCTAAGCAATTATCAGCTCAAGTCACCAGCTCAATGGAGATCATCTGCAATGCAGACTTGGCCTTAAGCAGCCAGTTTGACTCTGTGATGTTGCTGCTTTTTACAGCCTTTCAGAAGGGAATTCAACAGGAGTCTTGAAATCTAGACTTGGCTTGATCCAGATCCCAGTTCTTGCAGCTCCCTCTGTTGGACTCTGCATGTAGCTGTTTCTCCGAAATGCATGGAAAAGTAATCCCCCTGTGTGCATCCTATATATGTCTGTGTCGTTACAGTTACAGTAGAAATGAAGAAAATAATAGCATTCAAAACCTCAAGAAGTGGAAGGGGAAAAACAGGCTTCATATCCCACACACAGAGAGAGATTGAAGCCAAAATACAGTATCAGACACAGAGCCAACTAGGAAATGCCAGCCTGAATCTAAAGAGGCGGAACTCCCATTTAATTGCAGTGAGAGTTGTACAAAAGATTTTCATTGTGAGGCACATTTGCATAGCCACACACTTAAAACTGCTTTAATAATTCCATTTCCACAGGGAACCCTGGGCATTGCAACTTTCTCGGGAGATCTCCAAATGAAAAAGATCAGTGCCACAAAGCTTTTTTTGGGGGGGGGGAGTGAACCAATGGCCCTTACACTGCTTTAAAACCAATAACGGTTCGCATTGTAGCTATTCCGGCAGTTTCCCAGTCCTTCAAACCAGCCTTCTGCTGCGCTTTGCACACAGGTAAATTTACTCACCAGGAGGCATCGGCGGCACACAGCTTGAGAAAGGCATGTTTTTTTGTGTCTACTTTTATTCAAAAGTACAGGTGAGGGATGGGGAAACGGCAGCCCTCCAAACACTGATCCCGTCAGCCTCAGGCAGCATGATGTTCAAAGATGGGATTTGTAGTCCATCCTCCTCAGGACAGCCACCTGTTCCTCAACCCTGGGATAGACACGGTGCCATGCCAGTTCAAGTTGCAACACAGTTGTCCTTGTTCTTAAGAACATTCCCCCTAAGTATGTGTAGCGGCAATGAGCCCCGAAGGGTCTAATTTGTCTGGTCTCTCACTCCTTGGCATTACGGTTCACTGTGTAATGGGCAGAGCTCTGACAGTGACGCTTCCTTCCTGAGTTGAGGACAGAAGGAGCTGTGCGAGTCTGGACAGAAGCCAGCCAAGGTAAAATGTGCATTCATTGCTACTCCCACTTTTGCTTCTGGCCCCGCCCATCACTGCCAAGTGGCCCCTGGGAGGCTGCTTAGCAGGGTTATGTGGCCCTGAAAAAGATCCCGCACTCCTGAGCCACAGTTATAATGAAGTATCAAAGAAACAAAAGCGGCTCATTATGGGCGTCCGGATTTCGTATGTGATTCAAATACCGCTTAATTGGATTTCTGCTTTATTATTGGCAGAGCAACACAGACCTTGCTCATTTCAATAAGACGGCGGATGGCCTGGTTTCGTCTCCTTTATTTTGGACTGGTGAGATTCAGCAAAAAAACAACAACACCCCAAGCCTGGTGGTGGTTCTCTTTCAAAAACCACCCAGGGACCAAAGGAGCGCTCTCTCGAAAGGTGCAGAGCGTATGAAGAAACACCTGCATAGATCGCATCCATGTAAATAAATGCTACATTTACAAAAGGAAAACAAATGAGGTCACTTGAACACAACTGGTAGCTGCCATTGAGTGTAACGGGAAGGGGGAACCTTTCAAGTATTGCAACGTGAAAATACACAGGAGATTGCAAGGAACAAACAGCTGCTTCTCACCCTCTATGCCTATAGTACAACCTGTCCTAGCCACAAGTCCTGATGCATGGGCATGCTGAATTTTCCCACACCGTTGTCTGCTGGTGGTAAGGAATAGAAGATATGAGATGTCAGGGTTTCAGGACACAGTAAGATGTATTAGATGTTGCTGAACTACAACTCCTGACACCTCTGGCCATTGGGGATGATGGGACTTGTAGTTAATCAACATCTCAAGGACCAAAGGCTCCCCACACCTGCACCAGATGTTACTAAGAAATGGGCGGCATTAACCATAACATTAACTTTGGCATTTAACAGCTACACAGAGATCTCTGAGAAATTCAAACTTTGCTTGCCTGCTAGCTCCTGCAACATTCAAAGAGGAGTCTTGGGATCAGCCTCACAGGGTAGTATTCCACCAAGTTTTACTCAGAGAAGGCCTAATAAAATTAATGGGCCTAGCTTAGTTATTTCAGGGGGTTCACTCTGAGCAAATGCCACCCAGGCTGCAGAAGGGCACCCCCATATTAAGTTTTTCAGACGGAGCGCTGCCTGCAGAATTCTTGCCACCGCTGGTGTCAGAAACATGGGCCGAAGCCATCCCTGAGGCTGACCTCCAGGATGCCCAGATTTTTGCTCCTTCCAACAATTGCAGACTTAAGGCACAAAGAGGTGAGTTAAGGACTAACATTCAGTTCTTTCAACATTCTCAGTTCATGTAAACACCAGTGAAATATATAAACAGGCAATCCTGTAGAGAGAAAAGGTAGAGAACTCAGGATTTTACAAAATCCTACCCCAACACGTTTTCCAACTGAACCTTGATCTGGACTGGGGGAGAAGTGTCAAACGGCTCCCTCCCAAGAAGCCCAGGACACTATTTTATGCTGAAGGCTCAGAGCTTTCATGCTCCTCTGGTTAAAGGGACTCTAATAAGACA
This sequence comes from Zootoca vivipara, assembly GCF_963506605.1. Taxonomy (NCBI): domain Eukaryota; kingdom Metazoa; phylum Chordata; class Lepidosauria; order Squamata; family Lacertidae; genus Zootoca; species Zootoca vivipara. Next base: position 87,986,118 of record NC_083282.1, on the reverse strand, counting down.
CTCTATGGATCCACATTCCTCTTTCAAATTCCTGAGGCTACTGCCCCACAGACCTTGGAAGAAAGTGAGAGCTAGCAGGAAATCTAAATGGCCTCACTGTGCATTATCTATAAAACAATCTTGCAACTGCATTTTATCCTTTGTGCGAACCACTAGCAAGCTCTCCACTAGGGGCTATGTCCTCATTTCTTTGCTTATGTAATACAGCACACAACCTACAACGCACCAAAATCCCCACATCCTATTAAAATACAAATACCTCCCCCCACATAATAATAATAATAATAATAATAATAATAATAATAATAATAATAATAATAAGCAAAATGGAATGGTTCTGGAACAAAGGGGGGAAATTGATGCCTATCTCTAGTGATGTTACAGGTACTAGCCAATTCCACCAGAGCACTTCAACCTAGACCAGGATTTCCCAAACTTGGGTCTCTAGCTGGTTTTGGACTACAATTCCCATCATCCCTGACCACTGGTCCTACTAGCTAAGAATGATGGGAACTGTAGTCCAAAAACAGCTGGAGACCCAAGTTTGGGAAACCCTGACCTAGACAAAAATACCAGTGGGAGGAGATGGAATCTGGCAGGTTTATGGGCCGAGTCTGACACAAGCCAGAGTTTACTGACTTTTCAGAGCCCAGTCCTTGTTTTCTGAGAGGACACGGTTTTACTAGTCAAACCAGTTATAATGCCGACTGAGATTAAAAACAAACAAACTGGTGTGTGCAGGAAATATATCCCTGCCTCCCAACAACAGCAACTTCTCTCTGGAGAAAGCTGTCAGGATGTCATCTGAGAAGAAAGAAAAACAACTAAGCCATTATTGCTCACATCCACGCTCTCACACAAAGCCATTATCTGGAAAGTCTCGTGATTAATGGCTGAGAAAACTCAAACTGCGTTGGGTCGTTTTTGATAGGAGACCCACCAACGAGGGTCTCTGGAACAGAACATCAAAATGGTACAGAAAAACTGCAGGTTTCACACACACATCAGCTGAGACCTGGAGGACCAAGGTTAAGGCTGCAGAAAACAAGTTCTCTTTTTAACGGGCAGATAAGTTCCTGACGTCACAACGCACGCGCCAGGACGAACGGTGCATGTGCAGTCCGTCCAGGCAGGGGACGATTTCGACGGATTGGAAAGGGAGCGCTGCTAGCTGGCCCTCCACGTGGAGAGGGAAGGATCGGTGCTCGAGTGGCGAAATGTCCCCGGTGCCCCATGTGCTTAAGGACACCCGCATCCACGGGAGTGGACGGGATGGTATACCTGTTTTACCCACGGGGCCCTGTCCCAGCACCATGAGCCTCAGGGTCCATGCAGAGCTCAGGCTGACGGATCGGCGCAAGGGCCGAGGGAAACTCATGGCAAAGCAGGCACGATCTCTGCGGATCAGCCGCCGCGATCTCCGTGTGCCTCGTTGGCTCCAGCTCCACCGCGCCACTGCCCGGGCGAGTGTGCAGCAGTCCCGGTGGCAGCTCTAGGAAGAGCGCAGAGGCTCCTCCTGGGACCGCACAAGCGCCAAGTGCGAGAGAGGGAGACGGGGGGAAAGAGTCCCCGCGGTCCCAGCGAGACCACGAGGTTGAACCCGCAGACAACCCGCAAGCCTCAGAGAGCCCCAGAGGAGGCGAGGGGCGGGCCAAGGAGGAGCGTCAGCGGCCACCCACCCCTCGCTTCTGCCCGAGAAGGAAGAAGCAGAGCATGCTACGGAGCGCAACATCGTCGGCCGTCGTCGGTGGAGGGTGGGGAGGGGCCGGGGTGCTGCCCCCTGCCAGAGTGGAGCCCGGGACACCCCTCCCTCATCGCCCCTCCCTTGCTACGCGCCTGGACTCTGCTCCTCCTGGGACAATGTTAAGTAGCCACAACTCTATTGCGATGAACTTTTGTGGGTGCTTGTTTGCAATTTGAACAACGTTTCCAGTAGAAAGAGAAGCAGCTTGCAGTACGGTAGCAACAAGCAAGCTTGTCAGTATCACGATCACTCCAGACAGCTGCAAAAGGGGCCAATGCACATCAATGGAACTAAGGATATCAGTAAGCCACTGGATATCCATTTGTCAATTTCTTCATCCATTTCTTCATTCATAAAAACTATCTCAGTGTCCAGTTTCAATTCTGTGTCCTCCCATCCCAGACTTCGCGTCCTGTCTAAATCTTGGTCCCTACAGTTCTACAAAGGCAGAGTCTGTGTCCACTCTGTGGGCTTTCCCAAAGATGAGGAAAGTACAAAGTCCAAAGGCGTTTACTGCTGCCACGAGATTGAAAACAGATACCCATGAACCGGTGATTTCGATCAGATGTCCAGCTAGGTACACACAAACAACACCTACGTGCAGAAAGAAAGGGAACAGATTGGCAATTTAAAAAAATTCCATACAATTACTCTCTTGGTGTTTTTTTTATTTGATTACATCAGTTTCCTTGAAAGATCTCCTGAACCCACTCAACTGCTTTGACCTGCAGAACAAGGACTGCAATTTTCATATGTAACGTTATTATGAAGATTTGTTTGAAAACCGCTGATGTGATGTATATTTACATTTTGTTTTGTTTTTAATGTTCATTTTTATCAGCGTTTTTAATCAATATACTGTTTCTTGCAAACCGCTTGGAAGGTTTTTGCGAATCGAGTGGTATGTAAAACTAAGGAGTCTGGGGCTCCCTTTAATTCAATTACAGTGGTACCTTGGTTCTCAAACGCCTTGGTAGTCAAACAACTTGGAACTCAAACACTGTAAACCCAGAAGTAAGTGTTCCAGTTTGTGAACTTTCTCTGGAAGCCAAACGTGCACCGTTTTGAGTGCCACGCTTCCGTTTTGAGTGTTACACTGAGGTCTGTCTGTTTTTGCTATTAATTTTGCATTTTTGTAGCTTTTTGTGTGTGACCCAGTTCAGTTACTGATTGATTGATTGATTGATTGTGTGACTGCTGTACATTGTTTATTGCTTTCATTTTATGGATCAATGGTCTCGTTAGATAGTAAAATTCATGTTAAATTGCTGTTTTAGGGGTTGTTTTTAAAAGTCTGAACAGATTAATCCATTTTGCATTACTTTCTATGGGAAAGCGTGCCTTGGGTTGGAATGCTTTGGTTTTGGAATGGACTTCCGGAACGGATTAACTTTGAGAACCAAGGTACCACTGTACATGAATTATTTGTCAGGGCTCCCTGGCCATCCTCAGAGGGCCAAAATCCCCAGGGTTCATTGTGCTTAACAAACCAGTCCTTCGTGTGGACAGACTTGATGTAAGACTTAATGGAGCAAATTCCTGAGCAATCACTTACCTAATAAAGCCCCACCAGTATTTGCCACCCCTGTGGAGAGAAAGAAAGGAAACTGAGGCATGGCTTTGAAAAAATGCACAATGTATTTAATCCAGCGTTGGAGAACCCTGAAGCTTTCTAGATGTTGTAGACTCTCAAACTCCAACTACCCCAGCAAGCATGGCCAATGATCAGGGATGATGGGAGTTGTAGTCCAATTACCTGGAGAGCACCAGGTTGGGAAAGGGTGTGCGGTTCCTTTCTCTAACCCCTTTGTCTGGGTTGTCATTTCACTTAAAACAAGGGGTGTCCTTTTACTTGCAAGCGCATCAGTCTGCACTGCTGGGCGTGGAAAAACGTCACAAATCCCATCAATTTTTGAATGTTTTACACAAAATCTGAATTGAAATATTGGGGGAACCATGGAGGGAGGGGAAGATGCAGATGGAGTGATTGATTGCTAAACTTGAAATGCTGTTGAATTGCTTACGTGTGTGTGTGTGTGTGTACACACACACACACACACACACACACATATATATATATGGACCAAAGGCAGCTTTCCATGGGAAGAGGTAGAGCACATCTGAAGCTCTGGAGACCCACTGCCACTCAGTGTAAAAAACTATATATATATACAGTATATATATATATATATATATATATATATATATATATATATATATATATAATACACACACACACACACATATATACAGTCAAACCTCAACATCCGAAGCCGACAACCACGGAAGTCTTTTTGCCGCACACGCCCGACGGTCTGCGCATGCGCAGAAGCGCAAAATCACGCTCCGTGCATGCGCACAAGCGGCGCTTCAACATCCGAAAACCTCGACTTACGAAGACTGTATATCAAAATCTGCAGCCCCAGGACACCCCAGGTCTCAGGAAGTCACTTAAGAAATGAAGACCTGAGGTTTATTAATGGATTGTCTTTGCTTATCAATTACTGGAATACTAACAGTAGTTAAGGCTGAACCTTTTAAGTTTTCTTAACTGGGGGGGGGCACAGGTCCCCCCAACTGTGGTTGAATCCTGTGCCCCACTGACCCATTTCCACTGGTTCATGCAGCTCATATTGCTGACAAGTGATCTGTACAAGCTCATCCCCCTATCCCTACGTCCCCCTTTCCCTCTTGATCTCTCAGGCTACATCTCCCCCATGTCACTTTTCAAGCAGCTCTAACAAAGCCTTCCCTAACTTACTTTGGCTCCCCTCTGCCAGAACCTCCGCGGCCACTCCATGATCCACAAAACTGGTGGTGCTCACAATTTGGCATCTAAATGCTTGTTTGCAAAAATTAGGGTTGCCATAGGTCCTCTTTTTCCAGGACATGTCCTCTCTTTCAGGCCAGGTTGCCACATGTCCTCTTTCCCCTGGATATGCCCTCTTTTTCAGGATCAAACTTTCTGTCAAGGCAGATTTTAAAGACTTGGCCAAACGTCTGGGTCATTTTTTGTTTCGTTTCGTTTATGGCAACCCAAGAAAATCTTAAAATACGGTGAGAGCTCGGGTTACAGATGCTTCGGGTTACAAACTCCGCTAACCAGGAATTGGTTGCTCCAGGTTAAAAAGGATAAGAACGGAAATCACGCACCGCAGGAGGCCCCATAGCGAAAGTGTGCCTCAGGTTAAGAACTGACCTCTGGAACAAATTACTGTAAGTTCTTAACCTGAGATACCACTGTAAAAACAATTTTTAAAGTCCCGTTTTTCATGAGTGGAACAGGAGCACTCCGCAGCTGACCAATTTTTCGTCTTGTGCAGAAATGTGGAGAAGCTGATAGACACCAAAATTCCTATCCATCCCTATCTAATACAGGAATGCCAAGAAATACCACAGAAACTGGTTCACTTCCCCTGGCCTCTGATACCTTTGCAATATTAAAATGTGATATGCATTTTGTTTTCCTTGTCGGATATAAAATTTATAATCTATCCTCACCAAACAGCAGGCCAGCACACGAAGGAGCCAGGTCTTGTATATTGACTGAGATGCCACTGTTCAGGGGGAGGGAAAGAAGAGGAAAGAATAGGAATTGAGACCAAGGCTGGGTAACAGAAGCTATGACCGTCCCGGAGCCAAAGTGCGGCAGTGTGGGGGCGTTTTGCCAAGGGGAAGGCAGGCAGCAAAAAGCCCTGGCAATTTCTCGCTACACAGTAGACTTTGCAGTCGGAGGTTCATTTTTTCTATGACCCGGCTTCGTAAGACGAAGCGGCAGACATAGAAAACCTCGTCGTCTTATGAGGCAACCTCCGATCGCAAAATCCATTCATCTAGCGAAAAATTCGTCTTACAGGGCATTCGTTAAGCGAGGCACCACTGTATTATGTTAAGTATCCTATATAATAAAGTCCGTGTGTCTCTGCGTCCAGTCCCTGTGTCCCTGTGTCCGCGCTAATGCGCATGTGCCCCACGGACACAGGGACTGGACGAAGAGGCGGGACGTACACATGCGCTCTCTCTCTCCCCCCCTCAACCCTCTGCCTCCCGTTCCCCTGCGGTGGTGGACCAAGATGGTGGCATCGGGCTCCGGGGCCGCGACGGCCCCGGAGCCCGATACCGCCATCTTGGTCCGCCGCCGCCTCCTCCTGACAACCCTACCTGGCCCGTGGGAGGAGCGGCAGGGCCATGGCCTTCCCTCCCTCTCTGTGCTCGGCCGTGGGACACGACGGGAGAGCGCTTTGTTTAATTGCGGTCCTGGCGCGCCCCGCGGCCGAGCGCAGAAAGGGAGGGAAGCCCGCGGCCTTTCTTAACGGGCTGAATGAGACTAGTCTGTAAATAAAGTTTAAGTTAGTTTAGAAGTTACGGTGTGCTTGATTTCTTGAAGACGACTGCTATCCGATTTCCAGTTGAGCAGTAACTCTGCTGGGTCCGAGAAGAAGAAGAATTTTAACAGGCACAGCTGGGAGCGTGCTGGGCGCCATTAAAGGTTGGCAGCGTGGGTCCGTGTTTTACGACCCACTAACGAACTTTATAGCACCTCGATCATAAATACGGCAACAGAACCTCACAACTGCCTTGCGAAGCAGGCCAGGCTGAGGTCCAGCCAGGTCTCCCCAACCCAATCCCACCACAATGGCTACCCTTTGGGGTCCCCAAGACCGGTTCTGGGCTGAGAAGGTCTTCTACTATTACCTGTGGTTGAAGGTCTGTAGTCCCACGCAGGCCGACGCAAACACAACCGCGCGACCGAAACTGTTGGTGTGACCAATGCACACGGCAAAAATGCTGGAAACCCCTGAGCCAATGACCTCAAAGAAGAAGAAAGTCAAAATACCAAATTTAGCTGGTGCTGAATTTAGCAGATGGGGGCGACAGCAGCTTCAGCTATCGTTACCTGACCAGTGTTTCCCAACCACCATCGGGGCCAACAAGCCACTATCTGTATCATTCAAGACAAATTCTGAACGATGGGGGAAGCCAGCTGGCTACTCCTGCGAAGGTTTACTCGGAACAAAGTTCCACGGGGTTCAATGGGACATAGGAAGTTTGTCAACCTAGGCCAATGTTGCCTACTCTGACTGGCAGCAGCTCCCCCCCCCCCACACATTTAACTTACTACCCAGTAAAGGCCCAATTCCATATGTAGCTCATTGTATCGCTTCCAACCATTTAATTAAAATGGGAATTGTGATTTTAACTGCGAAAGCAGTACATGGGGCAGGGAGATATAATCCTCCCCTCCCTGACCCATTGCAGCAAAAATCCCCCTCCCCATGCTGCAGTTATGGGCTGGTGGGAGCAATTAACGTGCCAAAATCAACTCCCTTCTGCATTCCTGTAATTACTTCTTTAAAAATCACGATTGGAAGTGGCGTACTTAGACCTCATGTGTCCTGAGAACGGCAAGCAAGAAGTTCAGGGCACTATAAACTATTCTCTCCTACGTCCTTGCTTTTGACAGCACAAGAAACACCCTCTAAGGGAGGCCAGACGAAGAGATAAATGATCAGCCCCAGGTAACACAGTAAGTTACATGGCTGGGCAGGGATTTCTACCCAATGACATCACTGCGCAAGCCTATCTTCCACTCGGCCATCAGAACTTTATCTCTCCTTCTCTGCACACCCACACCAAGGGATAGCTCAGCCGGCTGAGCCCGAGACTCTTAATCTCAGGGTTGTGGGTTCGAGCCCCACACTGGGCGAACGATTCCTGCATTGCAGGGGGTTGGACTAGTTGGCCCCCGTGGTCCCCCTTCCAACTCTACAATTTCTACACCCAAAAATCTGCTCTGGGAGGGTTCCACCAAGCATTTGCGGAGGGTGCAAGGAGCACTTGGGGAAAGCAGGAAAGGAAGCGGAAGTTTCATTTCTGGAGCAGAAGTTGTTCCGCAGGAACAGTTTTGTGGGCTTCAATCCTGTGTCTCCCTGGTCAAAGTCAACTATAATAATAATAATAATAATAATAATAATAATAATAATAATAATAATATATTATTTATACCCTGCCCATCTGGCTGGGTTTCCTCCGCCACTCTGGGCGGCTTCCAACAGAAATATTAAACTACACTAATTTCTTAAAGATTAAAAGCTTCCCTAAACAGGGCTGCCTTCAGATGTCCTCTAAAAGTCTGGTACTGTAGTTGTTTTTCTTTTTGACATCTGGTGGGATGGCGTTCCACAGGGCGGGTGCCACTACCGAGAAGGCCCTCTGCCTAGTTCCCTGTAACTTGGCTTCTCGCAGTGAGGGAACCGCCAGAAGACCCTCGGCACTAGACTTCAGTGTCCAGGCAGAGCGATGGAGGTGGAGACACTCCTTCAGGTATACTGGACTGTGGCCGTTTAGGGCCTATTCCCTGCTAGCAGAAGCCCACACAATGACTTCCACCAACACAAGGGCCTTCTGCTTCCTCCTGTGCCCCCTCAATTGGCTCTTGGGGAGGTAGGGGTCAGGAGAGAACCGCCCAGAAGAGCCAGACAACAGGGGGAGGAGAGGGGAGATCATCCCGCTAGGCAAGCAGGAACGTTTGTACCAGTGCAATGCTGAATTCCTCTGTCTTCTGTACCACCTTGACTCTAACGCAAAGAACAGATCTCGCAGATCTGCTCACACAAGGAAATGTGTTCCTGTCATGCCAACCTGCTTGCAGATTCAGGGCTTTTTCTCTCACCTGCATGAACTTACGGACAGTGATTGCTTTATATCCTAGAAGGGAGAGAAAAAGAGTGTCAGAAAGTCTGGAGCAGCTTAAAGAGTCGAGCACGGCAGCTGTCCTTAAATATCCAAAGGGCTGTTACACAGAACAGTTTCTGCAGTCTGGGGGCCGCATTGTATCGTTCAGCCCGGACACTGAGGTCCAGTGGCGAGGGCCTTCTGGCGGTTCCCTCAGTGCGAGAAGGGAGGTTACAGGGAACCAGGCAGAGGGCCTTCTCGGTGGTGGCGCCCGCCCTGTGGAACGCCCTCTCACCAGATGTCAAGGAAATAAACATCTACCTGACTTTTAGAAGACATCTGAAGGCAGCCCTGTTTAGGGAAGTTTTTAATGTTTGAAGTTTTATTCTGTTTTTAGTGTTCTGTTGGGAGCCATTCAGAGTGGCTGGGGAAACCCAGCCTGATGGACGTGGTATAAATAAGAAAATTATTATTACTATTATTATTATTATTATTATTAGCAATTTTGGGGGGGGGGCACATGCCCGTGGTGAAAACTGGAGTAGAAGTTTCAAGACTTGCCTTCGCTTATTATAAAACCAAAACACCCTAAAAGAGCAATACAATTGTGACAGACAATGAAAAAGTGATTATAGGTTCCTACTTGCCTTTCCTATGACACCCCATCTCTGGAGATGAGTTATATTCTTCCTGGCAAGAGTCCTATGCTTTTTAAGAGGCACGCAAGCCCATGACATGCAGAAGTTCTGCAGGTGATGCTTTGGAATTAAAAGCTACACCATTTGGATGTTCACCCAAGCCCCTGCCCAACCGCCAGTGTGGAGAGATGGAAGAGGGAAAACACCCCAAGGGATTAAGTCACCTTGATTGATAAACTGGTCGGAAAGGAATCCGCTGAACAAGCTAGTCGGAATTGCCACCAGCCACGGCACAACGTTAAATACCCACCCCTGAAAGGAGAGATAAGGGAAAAGTGAGCACACACACAAAAAGGGCCAGTCCACCAACAGAGGCCTTGACAGTGCAAGAGAATATGGAGCAAGATCTGGCCCTGAATCAGGCATCTTTGAATGTTTACAAGAACATGGCCTGATCATAGAATCATAGAGTTGGAAGAGACCACAAGGGCCATCCAGTCCAACCCCCTGCTGAGCAGGAAATACCATCAAAGCATTCTTGACATATGCCTGTCAAGCCTCTGCTTAAAGACCTCCAAAGAAGGAGACTCCACCACACTCCTTGGTAGCAAATTCCACTGCCGAACAGCTCTTACTGTCAGGAAGTTCTTCCTAATGTTTAGGTGGAATCTTCTTTCTTGTAGTTAGGATCCTGAATGGCCACTGTATCAGAAGCCTCTTGGGGTGGTGTGGTGCTGGCAAACAAGCAAACAGCCTCAGACCAAGTCAATTTCTTTGACTATTTGGTTCAGCACTGTCTCATGTCCTTCAACCTTGGGCTCCCATAGGGTGGTGGACTACAACTCCCATCTTCCCCAGTTTAGCCGTTGGTCAGGGATGATGGGAGTTGAAGCCCAACAATATCAGGGGACCCGAGGTTGAAGAATGTCCCATCTTTTATAAAAATTAATTTAGCTTCTATACCGCTTAATGTATTTTTAAAAATATGCGTGTACAGAAAAGCGGAAGCAACAACAAAAAGCATAAACGAAAGTATTATATGAATACACAGCTACATATAAATTTGTCACATTACTACGAAGGGAGCAATATATAAAAACCAGGGTCAATTCACTTTCCTTTCTGACACACCCTCCCTCTCAGTCTCCAGGTTCTGAGCCAGGGTCCAAACAGACTCTCAGCTCAGCCGCCAAAGAGTTCCTGGACCTTCATCTCAGGCAGAAAAATATCTTCAGCCAACCCTGTTTTTTTTAAAATCATTGCTGATTGATTATGCACTTGTTTATAGGAAGAATTCATTTGTTGTGTGCACATTTGAACAGAAGGTGGTGCAATTTTACCACACTGAGTCTTCCTACAGAGGATTACAGCCCCTGTATTAAGACAATAGGGTTGCCGTATTTCAAAAAGTGAAAATCAGGACAAAAAGGTTGTTGAGGTGGTTTTTTTGGGGGTTTTTTGCAAAATCTTTTTTGGGGGAAAATCACCAAAATCTGGACGTATGTCCCGATTTTCATGGACATTGAAGCAATGCCGTTTCTGACTGCCATATTCCGGCTATGTCCAGGAAATTCTGGACACACGGCAGCCCTAATTACGCAACTATTAAGTCACAGCAGAGTGCAGACAACAGAACATTTGGAACTAATGCTTGCCAGAGTGCTTTGTGAGCATGAGCCTAGTGTGATGTGCACTTATCCAATTTTGGACGCTTCTTTGAAAGCGCCATGTGTGCACTAGCGCAACCGTAAGAACATGTGGTTTGCAGTTATTTTAAAAGATGCAAACCTCCTCTTCTTGCAGCGCAGCTTTAGAGACCACCTGAACCCTTAGTTGGTAAGGCTCATATGACAAGAGCTTTCCAATAGATTCAGCAGGGAACGTCTCTACACGGAGCTTTAGACATTTGCTGAAAACTTTTCCGTGCCACCAAATACACAGACAATTCTGCTTAAACACGTCCTGTAATAGTTGATCTGTTTTACTTTTTTGGCCTAATTTTTTAATTAAAGCTTTTTTAAAAATGATACAAGAAGATAGCAAACAGGGCCGTCTTAAGGTCATCGGGCGCCCTGGTGCAGGGATCCCTCGGGCCTCCCCCCATCTTTTAAAAAAAGGAAAGCTCTTACCTGGCGTGCTAGGCGGTGGGGGGAGCCTCACAGCGGCCCCTGCACCTCACAGCGGGGCCGCGCTGTGCCAGAGGCCGCCCGCCTGCCCGATGCCGGATTGAGTGGGGGAGGGGCGCCACTGCTCCGCGCTGCCTTCCTCCCTTCTCACAGCGGGCCGGGGTGCCTGGGCAGGCCGCGCCGCGCCCTTCCTGGCCGTCTCCCGCAACTCCAGCGCTCGCTGGGTCCACGGCTGTTTCCTTCCCGCCAACAGGGCGCTGTGTTTCATTGGTAGAGGTGCTGCCATGTGGCGTCGCCTCTACCAATGAAACGCAGCGCCCGGCTGAGGGATGACCCTGGCGCTGCAGAGCGGAACAGGATCCTAGTGCCCCTGTTTCACTCGCTTACCTCCCTGCTCTCCCGCCGCGCCTGGGAAAAGGGAGGCCGCCGGGCAGCTCCCCCACTTGCTGGGGCGCCCCTCAGCGCCCCCTGATCGCCCAGGCGCAACACGCCACTAGAGTCAATGGGCGAGCCAGGCCTGACAGCAAATCCATATAAAAACAAAAGCACAAAAAGAGAGCAAGAAAGGAAAAAAAATAAGTAGTTTCTACTGTTATAAATGGCTTTGATTTTTTTTCCCATGGGTGTATGCAGGGTTTTTTTTAAATAAATAAATGGATAAATAAGTAAGACGCATAAGCAAAAAGAACAACACCTCAGAGATTTTGCAGAAAATAGGAATTATTATTAATTCAGAGAATTGGTTGCTTCCCACATAAAGTGTCTCGAAGCGACCTACAGTTAGCGTAGGGGAAACTCTTTCAATTGCTACTAAGGACAAATCTCTTGGCCCGAAAGGTCATGTGTGTCCCTTGAAATTTGCTTTTATGTTTGGACCAGCTGTTCCCCTGGAGCCCAGGAGCTGGGCAGCGACTGGGACAAGCGAGGGCAAAGATCAACCTCTGTGATTCCCCCCCCCTGCCCAGCACACTCTGGACGGCATCATATGACATGCCACATGGCCAGGCCCCCTCAATGTGGGGGCGGGGGAGTAGCCACCCCTGCCAATCACCAACATTTCTCTGATGTAATTACTAAATGAAAAATCAAGGCCTTGAGACAAAGGTTGCCTTAATGCAACAGTGATGGGGAAACTGTGCTCTTCCAGACCTTTCTGGACTACAACTCCCATCATCCCCGACCTCTGGGCATCAGCTGGGATTGGTGGGAGTTGAGTTCAACCATATCTGGAGGGCCACAAGATTTTTCCAATCCTGCTTTTAAAGGGGCAGGCAAGAGTTGCCAACTTGGGAATCCTACTGAGAGCTGGAAGCTCCGTTTATACTTCTGGGAGCCATTCGCAACCCCCTCGAATGTCATTCTCTTTCCTTCTTATCCACAACGCCAGCTTACTTTGGAATCGGGAAAAGTCTCCTTGAAGAAAGTCGGCAGCCAGGAGAGGAGGGTGAAAAAGGAGCCAGCCGCACACAGCTGAGCTGTGATCACTGCCCTGGGGGGAGATATACAGGAGACGTCGTCGTTAGATATGGTGGGTCATTAGGGTACGCACAAACACACACACACACACACACACACACACACACACACACACATGTTTTCAAGGAAACTGAGCAAGTACTATAACTGGCAGCTCAGGCACAGAGCATGTGCAGAACAGTAATGGGGAAATTTTGGCCCTCTGGCTGTTGCTGGACAACTTCCAACACCCCTGACCACTGGCCACGTGGGGCTGAGGCTCTTGGGAGGTGGAGTCCAACAATACCTGGAAGGTCCAAGGCTCTCCAGCCCTGATTTAGAAGGTCCCGGGTTTAGTCCCTGGTATCTCCACTTGAAGAAGACTCAGGTACAGGGGAAGACCTCTCCCTGAGACCCTGGAGATTTACTGCCAGCCAAAGTAGATTACATGGGATTTGCTAGGACAAACAGCGAGATGGGATATAAGCAGGGATGTTGGAGAAGTCTGACGAAAACAAGGGCAGGAATAAGATGTCCGCTTCTTTGTTCTGTGTCCAGAAAGGAAATCAAATTGGCAAACATGATTGATATTCACTGCTGTTGGTGCCTTCGGTCCACAAACAATATGCAATTGATTGTTCCCCTCCCCAACCGTTTGAATTACGTTTCATTTGCACTGGAATCAATGGGGTGGAGTAACATAATGACAGTGTAATTTGAGTACAGGGGAATCTTGATTCTCGAACTTAATCCGTTCTGGAAGTCCGTCTGACTCCCGAAACGTTGGAAAACCAAGGTGCGGCTTCCAACTGGCACCATCGCCCCAGAAACAATAGCTGACAGCCGCATTGGATATTCGGCTTCTGAAAAACGTTCGAAAACCGGAACACTTTCGGTGTTCGGGAGCTGATTTGTTTGTCAACAAAGTCGTTTGAGAACCAAGGTTCCACTGTAATTAAGTATGTAATTTCATCATAGCGGAAAGCGAGACAAATAACGGTATTTGGCAGGAGATGAACTGAAGTGGAAGGGAAAGGGTGCCACATGCGACAAATGCAGGATGGAAAGGGTAACAACATCTTTTTACATCCCTCGGTATAAGGCAGCTGCTGCTGTATTGTGAACTATGGGGTGGATGTGGGGTTTATTGGGGAAAGCAGAGGGAGACGGACAAACAGCAAGCTACCATGAGGGCTAGAAACTTACTTTTAAAGAAATTGAAAGCAGAGCCAGCTGACCACCAGTCACGGCCAGAATGGAAAAAGAAGTAAAAATGATTTGTAGGTGGAAGCAGTGCAAATATAAGCCCTGTTCACATATCTCAAAGCATGGAGGCACCAGCTGACTCTGCTCCAGGCATCCCCAACCTGCGGCCCTCCAGATGTTTTGGCCTACAACTCCCATGATCCCTAGCTAACAGGACCAGTGGTCAGGGATGGTGGGAATTGTAGTCCAAAACATCTGGTGGGCCAAAGGTTGGGGGGTGCCTGCTCTACTCCACTTGAGTTCTGCATCTGTGCTAGCATATCTGGAGAACTCTTCGCGCGGTCAGGAACCCTACTTACATGAAGGCCCCCTGCACATATAGCTGTATCAGGAGAGGTTGGTCTTTATGGCTGGGGCTGATAGCAGCCATGGTGCAAAACATTTGTGGGTCCCAGGCTGACAAAGAACTGGACGGATGAATACAGGACAGCGACTTACCATACAGGGGCCTTTTTGAATATCTGTTTCCAAGGCACTTTGGTCTGTTTGCGTAAGGAGAGGCCCTTTGCTAAGCCTTCCAAAGGGATGATGAGTTCTACGTCAAGCAAAGAAGACATATTTAAACCCAGGGATTAATAATATCCAGAATCAATGCATGCAGGGGCTGAAACTGAGGTACTGTACCGTATATAATATCTAAACGTTCTCCCTATCTTATTAGCATTAACAGAGAACTATCTTTTAACAAGAACCTATTTCAAACCTGCGCTGTCATAGTGCTGGCTTCTTTCAAAACATTTTCTGGCAAGTGCAAAGCTTCCTTTTGTATTTTGCTCAATCCCTTATTCACAATCCCTGCGCCAAATACCACTTTAGCCCGCAAGGGGGTCCACAAAAGCACACTTCAGGTTTCCGATGATCAGCTGGGAGGGAGGGCGGGCTTGCAATGAGAGGGGAAATTGTCCTTTACCCTTTCCATTCATTAGGTATTTGCACATGCAGTAAACCCACAGCAACGTCAGGGCCCCCGAGAAGTAGAAGACGCTCTTCCAGCCATACCAGTCGAGGAGCAGGGACCCAGCAGCCCCCATCACCAGCGTCCTGGAGGGGGAAGGGAGAATTAGGATGACAGGAGGGGCAATGGGAGTTTCTGCTAACCAGGCAAGGTCTTTTCCCACCTGCCTGACCCCACCCTCCGGCCTTCAAAAGGAAGCTGTTTCTTCTGCGAGAGTCATGGAGGTGGGGAGAGTGAATTTTGCAAATTCAGCAATGCTGTTTGTTTTGGGCTGTTTGTTCATTAATGTTGTTAATAATATTGTTTCGTGGATCATGAGTGCTGGAATGCTTTGCCAGTTTTATTGTGTTTTTAATATTCTGTTGGGAGCCACCCAGAGTGGCTGGGGAAACCCAACCAGATAGGCGGGGTATAAATAACATATTCTTATTATTATTATTTATTATAATATGACTTTTGTTGCGGCTGCGCTCAGTCAGTAGAGTATGAGACTCTCAGTCTCGGGGTCGTAGGTTCAAGACCCACATTGGGCAAAAGATTCATGCACAGCAGGGGGTTGGACTAGATGACCCTCAGGGGCCCCTTTCCCACTCTACGACTCTACCAGTAGAATTTATCTTGTAACTTACCCAAACTGAGATCCTGTCCCAACCGTGCTGTATGTGAATGCCCTTTCGTTCTCCCGCACTTTCCGGGAAAACAGGCTTGCCAAGGCAGGAAAGTAAACCCCTAAAAAAAAGGTTGAGGGGGAGGAAATTCCATTATAATCAGCAACAGGTTTGATGTAGGTCCTGCGAACGCTACACAGCTCCTCTTTGCCACCGATTGTCTAAGAAATTCCTCTCTCTTTTTTTAATTCCACACCCAACAGGGTAATGGCGCTGTTTGTCAACATTATTTTGCTGGCACCTTTCCCTCCCAAACCTTGGATATTGTGGGCACTGCATATCCAAACGTTTGCCAGGAGGGTTATGCAGGGCCTTTTTTACCACATGAGTCTCCGGATAAAGGTTGACACATGCTGTGTGGGATGTGATACATAAGTAGCAGTCAAGTACAACATTCCTTGTATTCCTAGAGTGGACATGCAGGGGAATGTTTGGTCCAGCCAGTCAAAACTTCCTGTTTCCTCCTGGCTGGGGCATACTTCCTTTGCATGTGACTACTAAAGGTGGGTGTGACCTTACCTGTCCAGATAACAAAAGGACAAGGCACGCAGCACATCTCTCTCTTTTTTATTTCCTCCGTTGTTGGAGCAGCTTTTTAGCTAGAGATGCTCTGTTGGCTTCCAGCCAACACTAGGATAGCTCCACATGTATATACTGTACTTTGTAACTAAGTCTGCATTCAGGAATCCAGCTGTGAACTGAATGTGAGTAAACTACTTTTACTTACTTTACACAAGATTGTGGCATGTTTATTCTTTTAAGAGGGATATAAGGAAACTTACCAGGAACCTAATCGTGAGAGGCGTATACAAGCCTGCAACCAGCTACCCACTGTGCGTTTAAAAGGGGAATGTGAAGCTCTGCTAAGTAGGGCGGTTCATAAAAAGCTTTTTTTTAAAAAAAAAGCCTGCCCCAAAGGTCTTATCTTACTACATTAGGGATTATATAGCTATATCTGAAATTTCACACACATGAGTTAATATCTTGACCCTCCTCCACGAAAATAGCTCTTTACTTGGCCGTCTTCCTATGTCGTGAAGGCTGAAATTTCAATTCAAGGTCAAGATATCAGGGTCAAGATATTAACTGATATGCATGAAATTTCAGATATAGCTATGTAATCCCTAGTGTAGTAAGATAAGACCTTTGAAGCAGGCATTTTTTTAAAAAAATAAAAAATAATGAACTGCCCTACTGCTAAGTAAAGGAACTTGCTAGCGTAAGTTAGGAAGGATATTAATAAACAATATATCCTCTCCTGCCTCCCTGAACATTCCCACGTTGCAGTGTGCATGCTGCCTGCAAGCCCTTTTGGCAAATGGTCATGGGATGATCACAACAACCCAACTGCTCAAAGGTTTTGGGGGTACCAGGAAAAGCCTGGAACGAGGTACGAGTTGTCCAGGTGAAGGAGAGAACAGGAAAAACATTTTAGTTATGCTGCACTTTTTTGTGAGTGCACCTAAGCAAATTCATTCATTCATTTCCTTCCTTCCTTTTGGATCATGAATTGGCTGAGCTCACCCGGTCCCTGTTTCTTGGGAATTTTGGGACAGTCTTGGAAGCAGGTCATCTCACCTTGCAGCAAACCCATAAGGAACCGGGAGAAAGCGATGAGAACCAGCTGAGCGGAGCCGACATAGGTGAGCAGAGGGGTGATGGCCGTGATGGAGCCCCAGACGGATGCAGAGAGAAGGATGACTTTCTCTCCTCCTATCCTAGAAGGCAGGAAAGAGTCAGGGTACCGGCCCCAAAGGTGCTTTCTGCACTTCAGGTCCAAAGTTCCCAACCTTACGCCTATTCAAAGCCTGCAAGCAGAAACTAAGTGCCACAACTGATATTCAGAAGCATGCTGCCTCCAACAATGGAGGGAGGATAGGCAGGGTGGATAAAAATCAATTATATATATATATATATATATATATATATATATATATATATACTGTATATATATATATATATACTGTATATATATATATATATATATATATATATATATATGTATGATTTAAAAAAATTTAAATCAATATATTTATTTATTTAAATCAGATTTATAAATAAAATGCTTTTGGAGGAAAAATCTTTCTAAAGATACTTTTCTATTTAAGTTACATTATAGTCCAAAGGCTATTCATCAGTAAATAAGGATTTGTTTTAAGTTTTTCCATGTGTGCTAAAACTCAGGCTCAGTTTGTTTGTTTTTTTAAAAAAAATTGTTTAACCACATCAGTTAACAAACATGTATATATATGCTATGAAGCTATTGTTTTAGTTGAATAAGTTGTTTAAATTGTTTTTAAGGAAATTATTGTTTTTCCCCTTCCAATAAAGTACAGCAGAAAAGTTGTCCAAATATAAACAGTTAACTTATTAAACCTCACCGTAATTTCATAATTATCTGTCTATGTATTTCTAATAGTATAATCAAATCGGTAATTTTTGATATAACTGCAAAAAAAACTACTCTGAAAATTTATTATTCCAAAAATGAAACCTTCATCTGGTTGTAAATATTAAGATGATACCAGCAAGAATGAGTCTTTCTGTGAAAAAAAAATGATTTAAATCAAGTCTTACTGACTAGTGATTTAAATCGTGATTTAGATCGATTTGATTTAAATCAAATCCACCCCGCCTTCAGGGTTAGTAGCCACAGACAACTGCCACTCAGAATCCAAATGGCAAAATAAAAAGTTCTAGCGGATGTCAAAAAAAGTGTGGTTCTTCCCTTTGGCTCTAGAAGGGGCGCAGTGCGAGACAAGTCATACCGATCACTCAGGTGGCCTCCGGCGATTTGGGTCAGGCAGTAGCCCCAGAAGAAGCTGCTCAGAACAATGCCCGACTGCCTCTTGTCCCAGTCGAAGTGAGCGCTCATGGCAGCGACAGAGATGGGCAGGGCGACCCTCGTGCAGTAGAGCAGGCAGGTCCCAAGTAGCAACGCTATGGTCCATATTCGAGATTCAGGCCTGCAAACATGAAGAGAAAGGAGTGCTCCTTTTTTAAAAAAAAATGCTAATAATAATAATAATAATAATTTTTTAAATATTTTATTGGATTTTAACAATACAGAAAAAGAAGAAAAAGAATGCAAAACCAATTTGTCCATTCTTATTCCCCCAAATTCTTCACATTTCAAAGACAATTAAAAATAAAAAAGACTAAAAAAAGAAAATACAACAATAAGAAGAAAAATAAAAATACAATAACATCATTCTCAAACTTCTAAACTAATCCTTTCTGACTTCCCCATTTCCCCTTCTTGAGTTCTAATTATTAAAAATAAGTCTCGCAGTTCCCAAATCTAACATCACATTCTTTTGTCTAAATTTTAACTTCTTCATTACTATTAGTCATTCTTTTTATACTTTAACTTCTTTATTACTAACCTCCTCTCTCCAAAATTGCTATTACCCTGTTTCTCATATTTTAAGACATACCCATAAAATAAGCCATAGCAAGATTTTAAGCATTCAAGGAATATAAGCCATACCCCGAAAATAAGACATAGTGATAGGCACAGCAGCAATGCCGGCCGCGGCAGGAGGAGGAGGAAAAAAATAAGACATCCCTTGAAAATAAGTCATAGTGTGTTTTTTTGAGGAAAAAATAAATATAAGACATGTCTTATAATATGAGAAACACGGTATCTAACTACTAATCTCTATCCCTTACCCAAAAATATTTAAACTTAACATCCAAATCTTTTACCCATTTATTCCCACCCTCACAGCAAGTTCCCACCCCCTTTTCCCTGAAGTCGGTGTCTCCAGATGCATCAGCCAGTTCCTTAATACAATCCTTAATACATTCCAAGGTCAGACCATATTACATCAAACAATACCAGACAATCCAAAACTTCCTCAACCCACCCCTAGTCTGTCCCAGTCCAACTTTTGCCGAACTCTTGCCCTCCTCTTCTGTAATCCTCTTCTGGAATAATAATAATTATTTATTACTTATACCCCGCCCATCAGGCTGGGTTTCCCCAGCCACTCTGGGCGGCTTCCAGCAAAATATTAAAATACAACAATTCATCAAATATTAAAAGCTTCCCTAAGCAGGCCTGCCCAGATGTCAAAGAAATAGCCAACTATCTGACTTTTAGAAGACATCTGGTGGAAGAGCATTCCACAGGGCGGGTGCCACTACCGAGAAGGCCCTCTGCCTGCTTCCCTGTAACCTTACCCCTGTAAGCACAGACCTGCGGTAAGGTCAAAGGAGAGGAACTGGACAAAGAATGATCCAAGGAGTCCTCAACGGCAGAACAGGAGGGAGATAACAAGCGGTATGTTACAACGGCTGTGAAGGCGGATGAAGGCTGCAGCAGATAAGAATCTACCGGTCGTCGTGATACTCATGCCGTTGGAATAGAGCCTTACTGCAAAGACTGTGTGTTGGTCAGCGTGCACTGATCTACACACATTAAAAATTACATCCAAGGCATCTTCCAAAAACCCATCCCAAATCCAAACCCCCCAAATCCCATGGCGACTGGCAAATGGTAACGGACGCAGGACCATGAAACCTGGAAGCCCCTAGTCATGAACCGGCACATGGGTGGTGGAACGAGGTGGGTGGTGGCACATGGGTGGTGGACTCAAGGAACGAGGCAGTTGAGCAGCTCGGCAGCTGTATCCATGACTGAGCAGCACAATCTTACTTGGCTACCAGTGATTGCCAAAGAAGAAGAAAAGAAGACTTGGCAGTGCTTTTAAACGCGTCGGCTTTTACTTCTGTGCTGTTTGCAACTGTCTTTACTGCATTTTGAGCCTCGCCATGAGACATGTGCGGGATGCGGGTGGCACTGTGGTCTAAACCACTGAGCCTAGGACTTGCCGATCAGAAGGTCGGCGGTTCGAATCCCCGCGACGGGGCGAGCTCCCGTTGCTCGGTCCCAGCTCCTGCCAACCTAGCAGTTCGAAAGCACGTCAAAGTGCAAGTAGATAAATAGGTACCGCTCCGGCGGGAAGGTAAACGGCGTTTCCGTGTGCTGCTCTGGTTTGCCAGAAGTGGCTTAGTCATGACCTGGAAGCTGTACACCGGCTCCCTCGGCTAGTAAAGCAAGATGAGTGGCGCAACCCCAGAGTCATCCGTGATTGGACCTAATGGTCAGGGGCACCTATGAGACATGTGCATGGAAGGCAATTTAATAATTTTCCTGCACAGCCGAGGATGAGAGATTGGCTTCTCAGCAGAGGCAAGATTTGAAGTGGGGACTTCCTGACTTTCAGCCTGGTTGCTTGCCCCCCCCCTCCAACCCTGGCCCTTACCCTGTTGTGGCTGTCACTTCCCCATCACCATCCATGCCTGTTACACTCAATCTGATTCAGATCACATAGCGCAGGCAAGGCAGGTTCCCTTCGGGGCCTCGGCAAGTCCGACTGGTCTCCCTTCCTGTAGCGGCTCCTCACGTTGTCACAGGCCTTCAAAAGACCTGCCACTCACCTGTCATCCTGAACTGAGCTGGCACGGCGGCCCCAGCAGTGGATTAGCAATCCTGACGGTAACTTGGCACGGCGCCCAAATCCTTTGCGGGAGGGCAAAAAGAGAAAGCGCTCGCTCCTCCCTTCCGCGAACACAGTTCTTGGCAAGCTGCTCCAACTCCACAGCAGTTTTGACCGAACAAAATTTATATATAATACATTAGCAAACCTGCTAGCCAGTTAGTTCCAAATGGAATACAGATCCGGATTTTTTTTATTTTTATTTTTTAAGCACTGTAGATTTCCTTTAATACCCTGTGTTTCCCATTGAGGGAGAAAGGCAGAATTTAAGAGCTGGACACCTGCTTCTTTGCTTTGCTCTGCTGAATAAGACCCATCTAAATGGGGAATGCAACTAACCCAGGTCACTTGTCCCAGTTCTCATGAAAATATTTAACTCTCATCATCATCATCATCATCATCATCATCAAGAATTACTGAATGCATATAGCATACATCACAGGCAAAATACCGTGTGCAATTGACAATTATGATCACCATTAAGCCATGTAAAAACGGTGTGCATTTATTTTTACTTCTATGCAATGTACATTTTTAAATTGCTGGATTTATTTATATTTTGATTCTCCCCCCCCCCCCCAGGACTTCCTGCTTTTAGCTCCTGGCTTTGCAATGATCGTTTTAACGTATGTTTTTAAGTTTTATGCAGACTGCTTAGATGTTGGAATGTTTTTACAATAAGCAGTATACACATTCTGTTAAATAAACATGAAAGCGAGCAGCGAAGCCCATTTATAATGTTTCACAACCAGGAACAAACAGGACAAATATTTTTCCAACAAGAAAAGAAGGGTCAATTCCACTCTCAGCAGAAACAATTCTCTTCCCCCCACCCTTATTTTTTAGGGTCCATGCAGGCATGTGATGAGATTCCCCTGACGGCATCATGGAGGCATTAGTGGGAGTTTGCTATCTGATTACCACGTCCATCATGGCGGCTTGTCCCAAAATGTCTCAGAATGGGTGTCTGGGGGTTTTTTTTTGACAAAAGAACTTTAACCTTCCTGTTCTGGCTCTAGATGTTCCCTGAATAAGCTCACCCACCTGCAAGGATGGGGTCCAAAGGGCAGAATGTGCAAGAGAAGCAGTACAGTTCTGCATTTTGAGAAAGAGGGACAGAGGAAGACCTGTGCGCTGGGTGAAGGACGGAAAGATCACAGTGAAAGTGGGCAATTACGACAGAACTCTCCGTTCGAATTGCAAACACCAGCTTGAACCCTTGCACA
This sequence comes from Zootoca vivipara, assembly GCF_963506605.1. Taxonomy (NCBI): domain Eukaryota; kingdom Metazoa; phylum Chordata; class Lepidosauria; order Squamata; family Lacertidae; genus Zootoca; species Zootoca vivipara. The sequence goes on along the minus strand of NC_083282.1, from coordinate 87,963,861 downwards.
CATTTTACAGGAGGGAAAGGAGGAAATGCAAAAGGCTTTCTAGATCACTATCTCGTTTTTCCAAACTCTTTGCTTGTGTAATAGGATCTTGGCCTTCCTGGCTTAGGAGACCAAGGCCTCTTGGGTCTGTTGACAGTCTGTGGACATTGTGGCTTTTGCTTAACATCCAGTGCGATGAAGGGCTTTGCAGAACTCGAATGTTTGCTCACAAAAGAACTCTGGCGTTTTGGTTGGTCCTCCTGTCATACATTTGCACCCTGCCTTTCCTCCGAGTAGCTCAGAACTTTCGAACATGGCCTTTTGCCAACCCCCATTTTATCCTCTTAACAACCAACCCTGCAAGGTGGGCAGAGAGGTAAAGGTAAAGGGACCCCTGACCATTAGGTCCAGTTGTGGATGACTCTGGGGTTGCGGCGCTCATCTCGCTTTACTGGCCAAGGGACCCGGCGTACAGCTTCCAGGTCATGTGGCCAGCATGGCTAAGCCACTTCTGCTAAACCAGAGCAGCGCACGGAAATGCCGTTTACCTTTCCGCCAGAGCAGTACCTATTTATCTACTTGCACTTTGAGGTGCTTTTGAACTGCTAGGTTGGCAGGAGCAGGGACTGAACAACGGAAGCTCACCCCGTCAAGGGGATTCGAACCACCGACCTTCTGATTGGCAAGCCCTAGGCTCTGTGGTTTAACCCACACTGCCACCCGCTGTGGCTAAAAGATCACTGAGCACACTTCATGGGTAAATGTACAGCTTTACCGTCCATTTTAGATCCCGCCTCCCCATGGACCAATACAGTTGTGTATTAAGAAAGTCATTTCATAAAAGTCCTTTGCTCCCAAATTCCAGGTTACAAGTCACTTGGGTTCAGAGTTCAAAATTTGCCAGGTGCAAATAGCAACTAGACATTCCGTTTTAGTGACTGTAAAAATGGTTTAAGGAGCCATTTGGGGCCTAGCATATATCTTGGGTTTCTAACACTGCTGGGGTTGAATGAAGGATTCCGCTGGTGCAAGAGGACTTCCTTTTCCACTTCTACTCCCCAGGACCCCCTTGCAAATCTGCTCTGGGAGGGTCTCCCAAACCTCCAGAAAATAACATGAGTCAGCAGTGTGATGCAGCAGCTAAAAAAGCCAATGCAATTCTGGGCTGCATCGATAGGAGTATAGCATCTAGATCAAGGGAAGTAATAGTACCACTGTATTCCACTCTGGTCAGACCTCACCTGGAGTACTGTGTCCAGTTCTGGGCACCACAGTTCAAGAAGGATACAGACAAGCTGGAACGTGTCCAGAAGAGGGCAACCAAAATGGTCAAAGGCCTGGAAACGATGCCTTATGAGGAACGGCTTAGGAAGCTGGGTATGTTTAGCCTGGAGAAGAGAAGGTTAAGGGGTGATATGATAGCCATGTTCAAATATATAAAAGGATGTCATATAGAGGAGGGAGAAAGGTTGTTTTCTGCTGCTCCAGAGAAGCGGACACGGAGCAATGGATTCAAACTACAAGAAAGAAGATTCCACCTAAACATTAAGAAAAAGTTCCTGACAGTAAGAGCTCTTCGGCAGTGGAATTTGCTGCCAAGGAGTGTGGTGGAGTCTCCTCCTTTGGAAGTCTTTAAGCAGAGGCTTGACAGGCATATGTCAAGAGTGCTTTGATGGTGTTTCCTACTTGGCAGGGGGTTGGACTGGATGGCCCTTGTGGTCTCTTCCAACTGTATGACTCTATGATTTTGAGAGGCAGGGACTGGAAGGGACAGGAGACGAAGCTAGAGTCATCTGCGTGCAGAGAACTCTGGAGCTGTAAGCCTTTGACAAACAGCCTCCTTCCCTGTTTGTCATAACTTCTTCCCACCATTATGCAACAATTAACTAACCAGCCTCGTATATTTATGTTCTGGAGAATGATTAACCAAGCCTTGGCCACGCATGCTTTCATTCAGGCTCAGTCCACGGCTACAACAGAGGCAAAGGAGCCAACTAGTTCTGCTTGTTATTTAGTGTTATTTATTTAGTGTTATAAGCAGTGCTTTTTTCCTAAAAAAAATGTTTAGGGGTACTCTCATTTTGACTCAAGAGAACCACTGTATAGCTCAAATCAGGAAAAATAAATAGAGTAAATAAGTACAAAGATTCACAAAATGTTTTGGGGCATGCGTACCCCTGCGTCCCCAAGGGAAAAATAGCACTGGTTATAAGAATTTTAAATTCTCAAATATAGAATATTCATATATGCACACATATCTAAATATATGAACCATGTGTCTGACGTAGTATGGGAAAGCAATCCTGAAGCCATTTAGACTTGCCAATTGACCTCAAATATTCCTCTGCAGTAAGGGAGGCAAATGGGGAAAGCCTTCTAATTGTCCTTTTGCTTGCAAATCCTCTCTTAAGGGCGCATTTGTGTATGAATAGGGTGAGCCTGTGACCTGGATTCAGGAACTAAAGTATGAACCATCCCAAAAGAATGGCCAGACTGCCCAGGTAATGTAATCAGTGACCGCCTCCTTCTGTGATGTATGTATGATGTTTTGGGGGATGGTATTGGGCTACAGGGTGGGCAATTTCAAAAGTCTATATAAGGGCTTGTGCACCATTGTTCAGAGTTTCCTCCCTCCTGCGTGTGGTGAGTGGGGACCCTGTTGCAACATTTCCTTGAATAAAGATCAGGCTTACTAGCTGCTTTGCTTCTCAGTATACTCTGGTTGCCTCTGTTATTTTCTCCTACCGATAGGGAACCCACTTAAGGACTCGATACGGGCTCAGGAATACCCCATAAGGGAAAGGGATCACAGAAGGAGGCAGTCTACAACAGAAATCCTGTCTGCCAGGATACCTGATAATGGTCACTGGCTGCATTACCACCTGGGCAGTCTGGCCATTCTTTTGTGATGGTTCATACGTCAGTTCCTGAATCCAGGTCACAGGATTCATACACAAATACGCCCTTAAGACAGGTAAGCAAACGACAATGGAGAGGCTTTCCCATTTCCTTCCTCCTTGCTGAGAAACATTTGAAGTCAACTTGGGAGAGTCAAAATGGTTTCAGGATTGTTTTCCTGTACTATTTCAGACACGTGGTTTACATACTTATGTATGGGTTTGCCTTGTAAATTTATGAACATCTAGTTTATGTATTTGAGACCTTAAATTCTTACAACAACAGTAAATGGACAAAACTACAAAGATTCACAAAATGTTTAGGGGTGTGCGTACCCCTGCGTACCCCCAGAAAAAAAGCACTGGGTAAACCTAAAGTGAAGCTTCCTAGAACTGTTCAAGTGTTTTTCTGTTCTTTGGGCACTCTGCACATGCCCCAACAGAATAGGGGTCTCTGAATAACCCCTGGCACCCTTAACAAACTAAGAGTTCCCAGGATTGTACTGTATTAAAGATAGGTTAAAAAAGAAAATTAAAGGATCTCAGGCTGGCTAATCAGGGACACCTTTTTAATTGATCTGTCAAGTGCCATAAGCTCTGCAGTTCCAATTTCCATTGTCTAATTTTCCATTGTCTTGGAAGCTGTTTCCTAATCTCACTAGAAGGCATTCCATGATGACTTGAAGGAGTGGTTCATAGCCTACATAATGAACCCTTTCTCTCTATACACAGGTCACAATCCAGAACAACAACACTTTAGCTGGTTAGGCTTGAGTCGGAGGCCGACATTTGCCAGGCTAGCAAATCCTTGCCAAAACAAACCCAGCGCTGTGGAAATGGCCCAAATAAATGAGAAGTGGATAAAATGGTTTGAAAGAAAGCGCTGTACTTTTCACAGGTACAAGCTAAGCTTCTTGCAGCCCAAGTCCCAGGGCTGTTTACACAGAGAGGCAAGGTCAGGATTTCAGCCTTAGCTCTTAGTACATTCAAGAGGGCCAAATCATAATTCTTTTTAATTCTAAGCTTACAAAAATAAAAAAATAAAATAAAGACTAACATTTGCATTTCTCTGAAGCAAATGCAACTTTGATGCGTAAGAAATGGGAAATGATTAACTAAAAGTGAATAATGCCATGTTTACAAAATAAATGCATGGAAGCAATGCAGTTCATTGGGGGGTAGCCTAATTAATAATGATAATGATAATGATAATGATAATGATAATGATAATGATAATAATTTATTTATACCCTGCCCATCTGGCTGGGTTTCCCCAGCCACTCTGGGTGGCTTCCACCAAAATAGGTCATGTCGCCCAACCCTTTGCAATGCAGGGATAACAGCTGAAGAATTCTTGACCGACAGCCACCCAACTCCAAAGAAGAAGCTCCAATGTGCTTATCTACAATACTTCTTCAGCGTCCCCAATAGTTGTTTTTTTGAATCGAACCCGCTGTTTTGCATGGCATTTGTAAATAATATACAATGACTCCACGTGACCATTGCAAAAAAGGGAATTGAGAGTGGAATAATAAGCTTTGGGCAAATCCTAACAAAATAGCTTTGAATCACATCTGACAATAAAGAAATGGGAATATGTGGGCAGCTTCAGAATCAAAGCATTCCATAATTTATGTGCGAGTTATTTATGTACTTCTTCACAGTACAAATTAGTCCCAGAGCTGAATGTTCTGTCATAGTACAGGGAATAACTAACCACACACCACAGGGAGGAAAATGTGAGTTTGGGGAATACAGTGCTCATAAATCCACAAACAGGAACTGTAACAGAAAGGAGATAAGAAGACTTCCACACAACAGTTTATTATGGGGACTCGGGACTCAGTGTTGGCTCAGGAAGCCAAGTTTTTCGCTGCACCCACGTTCCCATCATCATCAAAATGACACCCTGGTTCTTTCCCCCTCCAATCGGCCTTGGCCCAGTATACCTGAAGGAGCGTCTCCACCCCCACCGTTCAGCCCAGACACTGAGGTCCAGCTCTGAGGGCCTTCTGGCGGTTCCCTCCCTGCAAGAAGTGAGGTTACAGGGAACCAGGCAGAGGGCCTTCTCGGTAGTGGCACCCGCCCATCAGATGTCAAAGAGAAAAACAACTATCTGACTTTTAGAAGACATCTGAAGGCAGCCCTGTATGGGGAAGCTTTTTAATGTTTGATGTTTGATTGCTTATTATTATTATTCTGATGGGAGCCACCCACAGTGGCTGGTGAAACACAGCCAGATGGGTGGGGTATTAAAATATATTATTATTATTATCATCATCATCATCATCATCATCATCATCATCACCATCCAGATTTAGCATTTTCATGGGCCCTCCTCCCTCCCCTCATTTATAGGATTTTCTGCAGAAAAGGTTAAATCCAGATTAAATAGGAAACGGGATGGCATTTTGGGGCGGATAGTCCTTGCACAAACCTTGCATGCATTAAGAGTGCTATATAAAGCTTACATTAATTCAAAGCACATTTTCCCCCACCCTGAATCCTGGGAAATGCATCTTTGTTAAGGGTGCCGGAAGTTGTAGTATAAATTACAGTTCCCAATACTCTTTTTTTTTTGGAGGGGTGTGTGTGCTTTAAATGTATGGTATGTGCACAAGCCTAAATGCACACTAAACTGCCATGTGGAAGTAGCCAGAGAGAGAAAAAGAGAGAGAGAGAAAGATGCCGCTGGAAAACACCATTTCTGAAAGTTTTCCTTCTGCAGTTTGCTCCAGGTCTGGCACAGGGTGGCTCCCCAAAGTTAGAGGCTGGAACTTACCTGGACCAATAAGAATCAGCGCCATCCTTTTTCATGCCCTCCTCTGTGGACTTCAGCTGCTGCTTGAGGTGATGGAGAGAGAGATCAGCCCCGCACACCTGTGCTCCATTTTCACTGACACTCAGGGCCATTCAACTTTTTTTTATTATTATTTTAAAAATAATCAGTAGAAGCCAGAAGTCCTCTCGCACAACGGCTTGTCGCTGCTGCCTAAATCTACGAAGCAACTAGATGCCAGCGAACAGATGGTGACACCCGCCCCTGGGGAATGGGGGGGTCAAAAAGAAAAGCAGCGATGCTTTTGCTATTATTTTTTATGATTTAATGACTCGTTTATTGGGCATGCTGATTTAATTTAAAAGCGGGAGCGGAAACCCAGCCACCGGCCCCTCGGCCAAGTGAATCCATTCGCCTTGACAGTTTGCTGGCAGAGGAAGCTAAAACCTGCGCGCAGCGCGTTTGGGATCCGGAGGGGAGTTTTTATTTCGCCCTCCTGCAATGAGCACCAAGTCCACGTGTCACTTTTTCAGCGTCTGCTCTTCCTGTGTGGGGATTTCTGCAGGAAGTCTCGCCGCAGAAGGTCGAGGCTGCTCGGGGGCGATGCTTGCAAAAGGAGGAGCCCGGGAGAGACGCGTTTGCAGACGGATGCAGAAGTCAGAAAAGGCCACGGTCTCGCCGGAGGCGGAGATATTTCAAGAAGCAGCTCTGCTCAGGTCAGGATGATGCTTTCCAAGATACGAAACAAGATGCGTTGTTGCTGGGCGATTTGGAGATCGCACGCGCGGTTTGCTCTCTCGTTCTTTTGCAAAATCTGTTGCTGAGCGCGCGAAGCAGCGTCTGCTTTTCCGTCCCTAGAACTTTGCGCTCTGAGATTGACGTCTCCGTTCTCTCTCCAGCAGCACCTTTTGATCCTGTTCGCCATGTTTACAAACGGAATCCGCTGGAGGGATCGACGGAGGGTGGAAATTGCCAAGGTCTTCCACTCGCAAACAGAAAACTGAAGGCAGATGCGTAAGAGAGGTGGTGCCTGCGCGCGCCTCTGCTTTTGCTGGTTCTCTCTGAAGCCAGAGCAAACTTAGTGAGTGCTTCAAGTCAGTGCTGTCCCTTTTGAAAAAAAGGAAATGAAATACGCGCTTGCCACCAGAATGGGTGCAAGACACAAAGCTAATCAAATAAAAATCCTTTTACATTGTAAAATAAGCCAAAGCAAATTCCAAGTACAAGATGTAAGTACTTGGCGAATAAATTACTATTCTATTCTATTCTTTAAAAAATGACAGCATGTTGCAATTTGTTTACCAAATCTGCCACTTTGGAAATAGGAGCTGCTGAGCAGGGTAAAGGTAAAGGGACCCCTGACCATTAGGTCCAGTCGTGACCGACTCTGGGGTTGCACGCTCATCTCGCATTATTGGCCGAGGGAGCTGGCGTATAGCTTCCAGGTCATGTGGCCAGCATGACAAAGCCACTTCTGGCAAACCAGAGCAGCACATGGAAACACCGTTTACGTTCCCGCTGTAGCGGTTCCTATTTATCTACTTGCATTTTGACGTGCTTTCGAACTGCTAGGTTGGCAGGAGTAGTGAACTATAATTGTGTGTTGCATATATATTTATTCCTCAATTCAGTAAAGGTGCTTCAAGGTGGTTTACAACACTATCGTGTTTTTTCTTTTGTAGGAAATCTCTGGAACATTTGTTATGGTGCATCATAACAAGTTCAATAAAATCGTGCAATAATTTAGGTAAGAGGTTGTTGTTTTTCCAGTTTTCCGATCTCATTGAGAGGTTTCTCCACTTACGCATCTTCAATTCACTCCAAACCGTACGTATGTGTGGTGCTGGCAAATATAATTAAAGAAATCAATATAAACTGCAGAAAGGCGTCACAAAGGCAAAAATGACCAGAAAAGTGGGGAAACTGCAAAAATGTTGTGAAAACGGCAGGAAAATAGCAATCCCATGAGCTTTTGCATCAGTCTTTGAAGCCTGGGGAGAGTTGGGAGAGTTGGGAGTTTGATAAAGGTTTGGAGGGAGTGATTGTGGTGGAATTTAGCTTTTTAGATGGTCTTCCAAGCTGTATGCAATTTTACATATTCATGCAGTACCCGGGAACGTAACCCCTGGGCAAGTGGAGAGTACGCCTGTATTTATTGTAAGCAGGTGAAAACATGGTTACTGGACACTGCCCTAATTCCCTCGAGTAGAAACTTGTTTTGCCCATTGGTATGAAGAATTGGATTGGCTATAAATTTGCCACATTTAACCCATGACAGCTCTGGGCCCAGTTGAGTGAACATCAGTTGGAGGCTTATAGGCAAAGTCTACCATCCAGAAAATCTGCATTGGCTGAGTGCCTACACATCTAAATACTGTATATGAACCAGGTGTCTAAAATAGTATGGGAGAGCAATCCAATTGGATTTTCTCTAGTCTAGTGTAAATGTACACTGTTGCAAAGGATCCCAAATCCTCAGTGTTTAGGAAATGAAGGCGAGTAATTCAGTCATTTTGGACACTATAGGGTTTAACACATGAACTTAAGCAGCTCTTATGGCACAGCTTGAACCATGTGCACATGGCTTACTCAGAGGTATAGCTTTGCTTTCTTTGCATTATACTGTATGTGGCCCATACGTTCTTAATACATGTAGAAAAAACAAACAAGGCACTCTCACCGGTTAGGTTATCTTCATATTTAAGACTGCTAATTTGGTTCAGGTGACAAAATTATAATTGACAACCACTATTGAGCATGTAGCTCTTAAGATTTTAGGAATGTCAGTCTGGAATAGAATAAATCGAATGTACATACTGCTTACAAAAACGTAGGTTATACAGTGGTGGCTCACCAGACGAACGCCCTGTAAGACGAATTTTTCGCTTAACGAAAGGATTTTTCGAGTGGAGGTTGCCTCGCTAGACGAATTTGTTTTACGAACAATTCGTCTAGCGAATCGCGGTTTCCCATAGGAATGCATTGAAATTCAATTAATGCGTTCCTATGGGCAAAAATAATATTTTAAAAAAATTCAATGCATTCCTATGGGATTCGCTAGACGAATTTTTCGTTATAAGAATTGACCCATGGAACGAATTAAATTTGTCTAGCGAGGCACCACTGTACTCAAATTCTCTTACACATTTGAAAACGTAGTAGTCCCAGCACAGGAATGTTGCTCAATTAGTTATCCTAAAGGACAAAGTTCTTTTGCATACTGAAGAGTGCATTGACATTAAATTATTTGTCTAGTCTACAGTTAAGGATCATGCTGCACCCTTATTGAAGAAGTGTTTTACATAATAGTGTTCCGTATGCACACTCTTCCATTGTCATAATAACATCTCATCCTCGTTGAAGAGAGTTCTAATCTGCTTGAGAAATAATGAGGGCAGAACCAGGATATTGTAGCTCTCGCAGGTTTAATGAATGCAGCATGTATAGCTGTCATGTTCTATAAAATCTGTACCTTCTTTAAAACACCTATTCCCAGAGAAGCCCACCCACCCAATCACATTTTGAAATAGAGATCCGGTTTAGTCTCAGCCAGTATCAGAAATGCAGCTTCTGGACTGTGGCACCCCTGGGTTCCAATTCAGCATGCTTTGGGTGTTAATTCTTCCTCCTCCTCACAATACCTTGGCTTTCAGGAAGCTCTAGCATTCTGTGCGGATCACATTCATGTCTTTTCTACTGCTCGATTCCATTCTTTTATTATACAGGTATATTCTTTTAAATGGCTCTATCACACGTTGAAGGCCTTCTTAGGGGATTTTTTAAACCATAAATCGAAGAGCACAATAACTAGAGAGAAGGAAAATAGGAACCGTGTGCCTTTGGAAATGCTGATTTTTTTAAAAAAAAACAGTGTATGGCTTTCATTAAAAGGAAAGAACATTGAGGACTTACCCGCAGCCTCAGCTCAAAGCTAGGTATGGGTTTATTCTTTTTCTGTCTTTTAAAATATTCCATGAATGTGGTCTTCATTGAGCCAAGAAATCTATGCTAGGAATGTTGTTTTTTATGGGAATTTAAGGGGATTGTCAGTTTAGAGCAATGTATGGGGAGTTGGGGGGGGGACCTTCTGGGGTAGTTTGACCTCCTGTGGTCCCCACCCTGCACTCAGCTCTCACTTGTGGCTCCTAGAAGTTGTCAGCATGCAACAGCAGCCACACCCCGGGAGCAGCTTCGACTGGCCAGCTAAACCAGGCGAGGATAGCCAATGGGTCTCAAATCCTAGGTGAGTTTGGGACTCCCCTGCATGTGAAGATAGGCTCCAGCAGATTGAGCGGATGAGGCCAATAGTGGGTCCAGTGGTCAAAAAGACTGTTTCTGCCTGCCTGTGCTGTAGAGGGATGTGAGGGGCAGATGGGGCTCATCAACCTGGGAAGGAAGAAGGAAAACTCTGATCCTAAACCTCTGCTTCCTTGTGTGGTATCTTTGGGAGAAGAAAGGGCTAAGGAGTAAACCCTACAAAAATCAAGAGTGGAGTCCCTAAGATGGTTGGATTGCGTCTTGTACACCTCCTTCCGGCAACTCCTGCAGCCAAACTGGTGCCGAACATATTACTCGGCTTTCCTTTGGAACGCGTCAGAGGCTGAGAAGGCTGCCTTGTCGTCTGGGCAGCAGAGGACCCCCATACACACTGCTCAGGCTTGCACACCATGGAGGGTCACTTTGGTGCTCCTAACGCAGGGGTTTGACTTTGCCCCCAGAAGTGCACTTTGTTGTCTCTCGAAACAGGTGGAAGCCAGCAACTTCTTAACAACGGAACCTATTCCTCATAAACGCCACAGGTTGCGTCCAACACTGCATTGCAAGCAGAATGTATTTTTGTTTGTGCAGCACAACTCCACCTCTTCCTCCTTCCCACTGCAGCATGCTGCACTGCCCTCAAGTTCTGTTCCAGAGCAATGGGGAGAAGTAGGTCTATAATCCAATTAAATATGTCTTAAGACTATAAAAAAGGGGACCCAGGTGGCGCTGTGGGTTAAACCACTGAGCCTAGGGCTTGCTGATCAGAAGGTCGGCGGTTTGAATTCCTGTGACGGGGTGAGCTCACATTGCTTGGTCCCAGCTCCTGCCAACCTAGCAGTTCAAAAGCACGTCAAAATGCAAGTAGATAAATAGGAACCGCTCCAGCGGGAAGGTAAACGGCGTTTCCATGTGCTGCTCTGGTTTGCCAGAAGCGGCTTTGTCATGCTGACCACATGACCTGGAAGCTGTATGCCGGCTCCCTCGGCCAATAATGCGAGATGAGCGCGCAACCCCAGAGTCGGTCACGACTGGACCTAATGGTCAGGGGTCCCTTTACCTTTAAGACTATAAAACTCGTACAATCAATTAAATTTTTGTATTAGTAAAAAAAGTTCTCATAACCAGTTATGCACAAGTTTGCCTTTTAAGATAGTGCTCACCAGACATTTTAGTTTTTGCTTTTTAAAAAAATTAAATTTACTCCACTTTTTAGGTCATTAAAAATATCACTTGATTAAACTAAACATTGCCACACACAAAATCATTATGCAAATCACCACAACCTGATATATAAAGGTCTCAGAAACGAAAATTGTCTTGATGTGAAATCTGAACCTGGTTGAGGAATATTACCGTGTTTCTCATATTATAAGACATGTCTTATATTTATTTTTTCCACAAAAAAACACACTATGGCTTATTTTCAAGGGATGTCTTATTTTTTTCCTCCTCCTCCTGCCGTGGCCAGCATTGCTGCTGCTCCTACCACTATGTCTTATTTTCGGGGTATGGCTTATATTCCTTGAATGCTTAAAAATCCTGCTATGGCTTATTTTATGGGGATGCCTTAAAATATGAGAAACAGGGTATTTCAAGGGTACACACAGACCTGCCTCCTCTACAGTGGCTGTTAGTAGTTACTAAGTGTGAAGGAGTGGGAGGCATTCAAACTTATTTTCCACACATACTTTTTATGACAGCATTTCAAAAACACAAATGTAAAACGTATTGTTCAAAGTGGTATTTAATGCTAAGCAGTTAAGAGTGGCGATCTAACATTATGGAGCTAACAAAATTGCAACCATTCATCCATAGCCACCAGGATAAGACATTTCTCATGCATATGACAAATCCATTTACGTAGTGAGGGCTGATTCCTGTGTACAATATTTCATAAGTTATGGTTCACAGCCTCCCCCTTTTGAGAATAATTCAAACTGATTATATTATATTTTGTATATGCAAACTATTTTATATACACATGAATATAAAGATCCCTAAAAGTACCGTTGGGATGACACCCTTGAACTTTCTGTAAAATGCATAGCTTTCTTTCATACCATTTTAAATATTTTCTCTCAAGTTACCCAAAAAACTTTACAGATTAAAGCTGCTTCAGTGTGTGATATTTTAACAAAACCCAAAGGAAATAAATCTCAACTGTCATATTTAAACATCTTAGGGAAAATTCACATATTTGGCTCTGAAATTAAATGAATTAAGCAAGCTAATGGAAGTTCCAGTTATCTGTGCGCTCTTGGAAGAAACCTTGTGCTCTAAACACACAGGAATCTTCTTAAGCAGGGTTACAGTGCAGTATTTCTGGTGCAGTGACCTGTTCAACTTTGCGCTGAAAGCTGAAACTCCAAATATTTTCCAAACCTGCACTTTTGCATCCAACAGCCAAGAACAGGAAGAAAAGCTAGTCATAGTTGAGGAAAGGTTTAGAGCCATTTCACTCTCACTGTTTCACATTGTCCTTAAAACAAAAGATCTTTATCCACACAAATTGCAACTCTCAAAACTTTGAGACAACTGTTTTCAGTTGGTTAAATTCAGCTACAGGTCATTTAACAGGAAACATCTGTCAGGAACAAAAAGCTAGCCCCATGACACTGAAAGTCGCGGGTATCCAACATCAGGTGGTTGGTTTCACAACAGCTTAAAACTGTGTGGCTTCAGTTGGTGAAGACGGACTATATTCAACTAGACTTGCCTTCTCTAGAGCCAAGCTTCATACAAATGCCAACAAGTTTTCACAGTAGCCATCAGCAACTATGGGAAACATTTCCCCAGGAACCTCTCCCAAACATTTTCCATATATTTCTATGAGGTTTGCATGGAAGAGATTCAAAGTACGTGATTTATTGTTCTAGCGAGTCCCAGTGACTAGCTAAGCATGCTAGAAGCCAAATCATTTTAGGTTTATCGTCTACCCACTAAGCTTAGGTCTTCAATGAATCGTCTAAAACATTACTGAGTTGATTGCGCAAACCGGTAGGAAGCTACTTTCATGTAAGATTTGCATGGGAGGCTTGTGCATGTGTCGGAATTGAATCTACAGTGGCCAAATAGTCACAGGACTATAAGCAGCATTATTAACAGCTTTTCTACTGAATTCTGCCGTTTCCTCAACAGCCCTGCTGGCAACTTAACTGAATGGGTGTTTTGTATCACCATCTTTGAGATAGCAAGGGTTAGTGCTTAATACTAAACAGCGGAACAAGTGAACATTCCTTTAATACAGTCATGCATGCGATGCAGCATCCCGCACCTTAGCGAAAATTACAAGGCAGCAACCAAATAAGAGGGACTTTGTGGAATTACAGGGCCTTTAGCTGGTGTAGAAATAAGCTCTATCACCATGATCACAATACCAGATGGGAATTCCAAGATGGAAGATTTGTAAAATCACAGTTCTCTTTACCCAAGGCAGGAAACTGTTGATAAAAACCCCACCACCATTATTATAAATTACAGCCCAAGAACTTCCATGCTATTTCAGTGAATCAGCATTACATCAGACGTTTATTCTAACTGGAAATGGCCCCAGCCTTAACAACAAAGCTGAGTATTTTATACCCACCCCCCGAGACACACTGTTGGCATTAAGGATGTAGCTATCGCCCACACCAATACTACAGCTTTTTTTTAAAAAAAAGGAAAAAATAAAGCCCCAATGAAAGAAAATCTAATTACCAAGTGATTTCATCTTGTTTCAGAGGCATATTTTTGTCATTCTTGAAAACTATAAAATAAAAAGCTTTTATTGTCAGCAATACTTTGAAGAGAACTAGGCCCATCATGAATATAACATTCAGCCCCATATAAATAAGTCACCAAGGTGTTAAAAGCAAGGGAATTATGTCCAATTACAGCGTACAAGCTTCCTATGCTATACTCTATGCAGAAAAACAACATTGCCATGAGGTTTACAAAATGATCACTTCAACCAGTTGCTAGTTTATAAATAGGGAATGCATATTTGGCTATAAATTAACACAGAAAATAGTCAATATTCAAGTGAGAGACAGGTTAACTGGAGAGTTGCCAGGAGCTTCAACATTAATTCACTGGCCACCGAAATGTGTTTCAGTAGCCAGACATTACAAACCTTCAGCACGGTATATATATATATATATATAAAAGAAAGACTTGGTTTTTTGCTTAAAATGTATGACAGTGCATAGCCTAAGTCAGATGGTCAAAGTGATACAATGCTTCTCAATGCTGATCTGCTGCATTTTAAAAAGGGACCCATCTCCCTTTAAGTATGCTTGCCAAGAAAAACAAAAAAACCCACACACAACCAAATTGCAAAGTCCTGAACTGTAGTAAAAATATTTCAGTCACAGACTGATTAAAAATGTATATAACTGTGCAGTTCCGAGTGTTAAATGTCCACCTGCACATTTTACTTGGGCTCCTCAATTGTCCCCTTGCTGAGGTCTGTCATTTTGGGATATTTTACTTTCTTCTGGTCCAGCTCGTTCTGAGCCCACAGTAGTAATTTCAGTAATTTCGCCAGCTTGGGTGTCGACTCACGATTTTCATAGTCTAGAACAGCTTGGTTAACTTCGCTCCAAACCTAGAGAGAGATGAGCAACTCAGTTTAGCACAGTATATGCATGTCACAGAGTCAACGTGATCCACCAACAGTTTTTGACCTGAAGGACTAAATTCCTCTGCAGGTACCATGGCCTTGTGCAAGCGACTAAATATCAGTCTCAAGCCCCCCTCTGTAAAATAGGAACTATAGAGCTGCAGGATATTGCAGAGCACTTTGCAAAATAGAAATATTTTAAAAAGTAATCGTCTTTTGCAATTTCTAAAGAACGAGGTCATGCCAAGAGGCTCTCAGTGGCTATTTCCCAGCCCTGTAACTTCCTTTCAACAAAGTCCGTAATCAAAAGCTCAGACGTTCGTATCAAATTCCACAAAAACATCAGTATTTAATTACACATGAAGGCTTGTAAACCGATTGAAGAGTGCTCCTCTGATAAAAAATAAAGCTCCTTATCAAAACATCAGTGTGTGTCTTTTTGAGATAAAGGAAGTGGTAACTTAGAAAGCCTACTGGAGTGGTAAAGGTCGTCTATAATATTTTCCTTTTTCATCCTGTTAGAATAAAACAGAACAAAAGTAACTTGGTGTTCTAATGCTCACCAAGTAAAAGTTGCTCCCAGCAACTGACCAGCTAAAGCTGCAATTCTAACCCCCCTTACCTGGGACTCAGACCCATTTAATTCAATAGGACTTCCTTCTGCGTAGACACATTGTGCTGTAAAATGTCATTTGATCAACCCAGAGATTAAACTGGTTCAAGCTTGCTTTTTCACAGAACATTTAAAAAATGCTACTGATCCTCAAACTTTGGGGCATAAGATGAACTAAAAATCTAAATAAGCTAACCGAAAGCCACCCACAAACTTTCAGAAAAAAAGCCACGTGATTTATTACAAAAGATGATGGAAAGTGAAAACCTGTACAGCCAGCTTTTCTTTATAATGTAATAAAGGGCAAATCTTAAAATTGCCCTTTTAAGAGGCATGCAGCATCTAATTTTAGTTACAAGGGATTAAGCGCAATTACCTTCTGTCTCTGCATCATGTTGAGCAAGTCTCCAAAAGGTGATTCTTCTGGGTTATCGAAAGCAAGCAGGGCAAGAGTGCGCTCCATCTCAGTCAGGCATTCCCGGCTCTCCTCGCCTTGTTCCGCTAGCTGCGTCTGAGCAAACTCCAGAGCAGCTTCTGTTTCACGCTGCCGAATCAACTCAATTAAATGCTGTTGCTGCACCAGCCAACCAAAAAAAGAAAAAAGATAGGTAGACCGTACAGAAAAAAAGAATACAGTTCATTCAGTTTCTTTCACTTGATCAATGTTCTTCTAAAAATATGTTAGCTGAGCATTCAAGTGAAGCCTTTAAATTAGAAGTTGGGAACTAGCTACTGAAAAGTGTGTTAAAAGCAGCAGTCAGAGAAATCAGGTTATATTTGCTAGCATGAATTTCCCCTTGGTTCCCCATTTTAACTATGGTTTAATAATATGCCTGAATCAGCACTAACAGGGTTAATGGTAACTAGTTTCCCTCTTAAAACAGGCGCTACAATTTTCTTCAATTCCTAATTTGAACCTCAGGTTAAGATGGAAACTGCTTGACTAAGACAGTGGTTAACAACATTGCAGATATAATGCTAAACAACGGTTAAAGCCCCCAGGAGAAGGAAGCGGGCATACAATTATGCTGCCTACTCCTATCTACACCAGGCCAAAGTGTGTTAAGAATGCACACTATACATGCAGGATACCAAAACAGAAGAAGAAAAGGTTTTCTGAATATAGCAACCTTCCCTCACCACTGTCAATTAGTTTAAAATGTAATCAATGTCAGTTTCAATGCGAATCTTACCTGTAAGTGGAAGTAAAGGTACCGGTTCGTATCTAACAATTCCGGGTGAAGGCTGTTGATTAGTGCAATGGCTTCCTGAATCTGGCCTTTGAGGATCATCTCTCGAATTTTTATTCTTTCATCCAGGGTCTCTAAATCAACACTGGGCTCAATTCCAGACTCCATCCGAAACTTTTCTGCTGCCTCTTTGAAGCCTTCTGAAATGCAAAAAGAAACTGCTTGCAGAAAATGGAAATCGGTTTAATCAATCATATTGTATGTCACCTTTCCAAAGTTAAGGCAGCTTACAACATTACAAATCACATAATTAGAAACATAGCAAAAATAGTCATAAACAATAAATAAAACATCAAAAAGTGCAAAACCAAATCGAACAATTTCTACATAAATGGCTTAATTGGAACAGTAGTACACTCAATATTTCCATAAATCCAGTTTCTTAAAACAGGATTCAACTAATGAATTGATGAAGGGCTTCTACTTGCTCTCCACACGCACCCCCATTGGTCAGGTGTGCTGTCAGGAGAACCTCCAGAACAGTGTGCAGGGGAAAGGTTAGTACCGGTAAGTTCTAGCAATACACAAATACTGCCAGGATGCCCCAAATGAATACATGGTTATGGTGGTAATTTTATTTTCTAAACCAGCTGACTGATTACCTGTAACAAGGTAGTTCATGATCAAGCGGTTCATGTCAGCTCTCTGGATGTGCAAATTATTAAGTTTTTCCATCCACTCGTCTTTTGTGATTTCATCGGGTTTTTCGGCATAACTCATTCTTGTCCCTCACTAGGAAGGGAGAGAAAAAAACCAGAGGCAAGATAAATTACTGTGAGTGAGCATATACAAGAGAATACCTCGCTACTTTTCCGAGATAGCTTTTACCGTTCACTCTGTTAAAAAAAAAACAGCAACCAGAGACAGTAAACTTATGCACGTCCTGATTTCACAGCTTGTACTCCATCAGGACAACAGCTCAGTTTAGAGCACAAATGTTCTGTATGCAGAACATCCCAGGTTCTATTCCCCTGCCAGTTAAAACCTTCTCAGATAAACAAGGGTTCTGGGTGGGACACAGAACAGTCACTATCAATCAGAGGAGACAATTCTGGTCTAGATAGTCCAGTAATCAGTCTTGGCATAAGCAAACTTTCTCTGCATAGATCAGCTGGCAGGGTGTGTGTGTGTGTGTGTGTGTGTGTGTGAGAGAGAGAGAGAGAGAGAGAGAGAGTGAGTAAAAAGAACTAGGAAGCAGAAATCATGAAGTCAGGATATAGGTGAACTGTCCCAGATATTAAAGAGGGAGAAGGGGGAAATCAAACCCACTTGTTATATGCAGGGGTCACATATTTAATGAGCAGTTCTACCCTAAAATGTAGCATTATAGAATGGTCAATACATCTTATCAAATGCTCATCACAGTACATGCACTGTTAATTACAATAAAAACAGCACTGCATCTTATTTGTATGTTATAAACAATTTTGATAAGTACAGTTTTAATTCTATCAGTGTTTGTTGTTTTTAATAATTGTTTATATATTTTGTGCTTGTTTTTATCTGTAAGCCACCTTGAGTCCCATAAGTGAAAAAGGCAGGGTATAAATAAATAAATAGTAGTGGTAGTAGTAGTAGTAGTGCTATCGTGACATGCAGTGGCAAGCACCTGATCATTATTAGCATTTATACATGAGTGCACAAAGGAGTTTATATATATATCCTCACAGTAATTCTCACAACAATCCTACAAACTAGACAAGCGTGTTTAAACCCCTGTGTTACAGAACAAAGGCTGAGGAAATGTTGGCTTGCATATTGTTGGCTTGCATATTGACACACATTGACAGAGCTGAGATTTGATTTTCTGGTTCATAGCTCATCTTCTGATGACACATTACTAATTAGAGCAAATGGCCATGGCACAAATATGAAGGCATCTCAGATCTGCTTCCACACCTAGCTGTTCTTGCTGTTCTCTCTTAACTTTGCCATGATCCAAAAGCACTTTTCAAACTATCAAACACTGCAGAGGTGGGGAGAACTGGGGGCAGGCACAATAATGGAATGGTTTGAACCCCGAACAGAAGCATTGCACAATGCAATGTTTGTGGCAGGGTCTTATTCACAGCTTTTCTAATGGGGGACAGGTGCTTCCACATTTAAAAATGACAGAAAAAAGAAGTTGGTCAGCATGCCTCTGGTTGCAGATGAAGGTTTTCCCCTACACATACCAGCCCAGTGGGTCAATTTTAGAAACACCAAGCTAGAAAGACAATGGTCTGATCCAGCTACACAAATTATAGTTTATTATGATAGAAAGAATTTACAAATAAAATGCTTACTGCTTACACATCTTAACAAGATCTAGTGTAAGTTCTTACACGTAGCACATTCTTATTTATAGATAAGTCACCGTAGAATTGCTCTTAATAATGGGCAGTCAGCACAGAAATATAATATTCAATACATATCAAAAATTATTCGAAGTGCCTTTCTTTCAACTTGTTTGCATTGAACTGCAGCTTAAAAATGAACAAAATATGCAAAGCACTAGGGTTCCAATGATGCATTAAAGAAGTGAAATATTTAATTGGGTGTAGCACACAAAGCAACTGTAGTCAGACTACCACATTCAAAACAAGTCAGAACGCAATCTTGGGATTAAGTTTCAGTGAGACCTTGCAGCAACTAAACATACATATGCTATTAGTCTCACTGTTAATAATGGGGCCCTGAGCAATCACTCCCTCAAACACTAAGCTTCCTGTTTGTAAAATAAAAGAACTAAGTCCCATGTTTACTGTATTTGTTGGAAGGACAGGTAAATAATCTTGGAATTGCTATTAAGCTGTATGTTTAAATCCCACCCTTTTTGGGTGCACGAAAGCTGAACACCAGACTGAAAGCTGGTGTCTTGCTGCCATGAAACGTATCTTACTCAGTCTAGAATGATTCCTTGACAAAATTTTAGGTTTAGCCAATTTATCACTCACTGGTAACACTACCACCTCTGTAGAGTCTCATTAGGCCTTCAAGAATAGCACAGGCTGAATTGAAAAAAACTGCTGAGGACTGTGTTGTGAAATATACCCCTCGTAGGAGTCTCCAGTGATGAGCTCACCTGAAGCCCTTTAAAGATAAAGCTCAAGCAATGTGTCATAATAAGCACCTAAACGGAACTGCTGCGGAATCTATTAGGATAGAAGCATCCCTTTGACACAGCTCCATCCAGAACTGAAGCCGCTTTTCTCTTTCAAAAGCTCAGTTAAAAATCAAGACGTCCCCAATTAAGACACGTAACACGCGAGGACGGCTACGAAGTTCACGGGTAGAGAACAGGTCGGTCCTTTTTTTTTTTTTTTTGCTTGCACGGTACTGTATATAGGTTTCCATGTGTACCGCGTGCCGAAAGCTCCGGTTTCCGATAAAACAAAAACAAAAGTCACGCCGAATATGAACCACGTGTGTGTTTCTGGGTAAAAACGAAACATAAACGTAAAGAGAGAAAGCCTTTCCCCTCCTCCTCCCCCCACCAAAACAACAAAAAGGTCGTTCAGAACGAGAAGCGCCGTTTTAAAGCTTGCGGAAAAGAAGAGGCGCTCCAATCTGTTTCGCACAACGTTGGAATCGGATCCAGTTTCTCCCTTTCCTCCCCTCCCCATTTTATATTTTTTTAAAAAGTGCTCCAAGATAACTTGCATTTCCTTGAAATAAAAACGAGCGTGTCGGGGGAAACAGTGTATAAATAGTAACAGTAAAAGAAGCGAAACCCCGAAGATTGGCCCTGTCCCCGCAGGCCGGTCCGAGACAGGCGCGAAGCGGCGGGGAGGCCGCGTCGTGTCAATTTGGGGGGGGGGGGAAGAAAAGAAGAAAAAAAAACCCAGGAAGGAAGAAGAGGAAGAAGCGGCGGCGGCAGAGTTTCCCGCGACATAAGCCCCCGCTCCTCCCGGCCGCGTCTCTGGGCTTCCTTCCTCTCTCCCGCCGAGAGCAGGCCCAGGCGGGGGCGGACCCCTCGGCACCACCAGGCAGGCCTCACGCCGCCCCAAAATGGCTGCTTCCCCCTCAGGCGCCGCCGCATCCCGCCACGGAGGAGGCCCCCATGCCCCTCACGGGTTGCCGCCCCCGCCGCCTTTCCCCCCATCCACAGGTGATCCTTCTCTCCACCGGCGCCGCCATTTTACTCACCGACCGAGCTCGCCGCTGCCTCCGCCGGGCCTTCAACGCCAGGCCCCGTCACCTGCTCCGCCCCCCGCCTCCCTGCGCCGCTCTCGCTCCCCCCCCCGCACACCCCCGCCGCCGGCCTCTCGCAGGCCGCGCCTCTCGCGAGAGCTCCGCCGAGCCGCCCTCAGCCAATCCCTTCAGAAAGGTCGCGTGGATCATAGAGACGAGGGAGACGGAGAGAGGGGATCGGCACTCGGGGGGGGGGGAAGAGGGAGGGACGGTCTATAAAGAAGGGGCATCCTAGAAAGGCCTACAAAATCGTAGCGTTAGGAGGCGTGGAACTCGAACCCACGACCCCGTGATTGAGAGCCTAATGCGCTCCCGGATGAAGCTGTTAAGTTCTAATATTTTTTTAAAAAAAAATTCTTGAGCGACATACAAAAACGAAACGACAAAACTGTTTAGTAAAAACAGTAAAACAGCATTATAGAATCTGATGGAAGAGTTAAAGCTTGGGTGAAAAGACGTCCTTCTTGTGGGAAGGACATAGCTCAGTGTTAGAACTAGTGACTTGCATGCAGAAGGTTGGAGATTCAGTTCCAGGATCTCTAGGTAGGGCTGGAAATGTCCTCTGCAAACTGAGTAGATGTTATTGGGTTGCACAATGAGGAAGTGCAGGTCCCTAAGAAGAATCCCAAAATGTTTAGAAGTGCAATCCAGTAGAATCCTATTAGCAATTCTGGCAACAAAATTGCTTTTATCTGTGGTTGTGTCTCCACCCTGTGCACCAAACTAGTTTCACAAGTTCTTCCACCACTGATTGGTGGTTTATTTTAAGTTTATTTTAATTACACTGATATTCATCAGTATCAGTACAGTACAGTACTGTATCAAACTTATTTCGGTCACAGACCAGCATAAGATTAAGAACGCTGCGCCACTTCTTCCTCCCGTCCAGAGGAGGCGCCCGATACCTTTCTTTGCCGCTCTGCGCCGCTCTCCCCACCAGAGAGAGAGAGAGAGACACTCTAAGTTCCCGTTCTCTCTGTGGTTCTTTCCGCGCCCGGATTCCCTCTCGGCGCCTTCCCAACCGCCACTGCGCGCGAGGAGGCAGAGCGTCCTCCTCCGCCCCGCCCCCCAGCCCAACGCGCACCGCTTCGCGCGCAGCCACCTCGGGCGGCCATTTTGGCGACGGCTTCCTCTCAGCCTCGGCGCGGGCGGAGCAACAAGTCTGAAGGGATCCGTGAGGGAAGGAGAGAAGGAGGCGGAGGGAATGGAAATGGCGGCCGCCGCCGCCGCCGCCCGTCTCGGCTGAGGCCCAGCGAGGAGGAGAGGCGCCGGCACCGAGGCGGGAACGCGCTCGCTTTCTCCCCCACCCCCGAGTCTCTCTGCCCCCCTTATTTTTCTTCGAGCCCCCATTTTCCCTCCTCTACGGTGAGTGAGGGGCAGCCGCTTCGGGCCTGGCTGGAAAATGGAGGAGGAGGAGGAGGAAGAAGGCGGCAGTCAGCGCGGGCGGAGGGTGGGGGGCGGCGGGAGGAGCGACCTCGCCCTATCTAGCCTTTTCTCTTTTCCCCCTCCCCCGGGGTTAAGTCGGGATCAGGGCCTTTAAAACCGTCGCTCGTGCAAACCCCGCGGTGTGAGACCACAATCGGGTGACGTCGGAGGGCTTCGTGACGCCCCCGGGGCACCCGGTAAAAGGCCCCCCCTTGAACGTGGGAGGGTTTGGGGGTTGTTTTGGGGAAGAAATCGCTCCTTGCCCGGGGTGTGATAACGTGGCCACCAGAGAGAGAGAGAGAGAGAGAGAGAGAGAAACGGAGGAAGGCGAGTTTGCGGTGTTTCCCCCACCTTTTTAATTACAGGCCTTCCGAGTAATTGTTTCAGGATCCGCTTGGCGTGTTAGCAGTGCAGTAGTAAGTAGACTCCGGCCCCCGCCGTGCTAAACCCTGCAATTCGTCGTTGTGGGGGGGCATCATCTCTCCCCACCCTTCCCCTCTTTAGAATCTGAGAGACCTTATTTGAGCTTGCCGACCTGTTTTTCGGTGGCGAGTCTGGCCACACCTTCCTCTGGTTTTGGATTAAGAATATCTGATTCTTCCTCTGGCTGCTTATGCCGCAATCTTTATCATCATTTTATTTCGCCGGCAGTCGCCGCCTTTCCTTTCGCTTGCATATGTTTTAGTTAAGGTGATCACGTTCCAGGTGTGTATCTATGTATCTCTCTCCCCCCCCCACACACACACGGTGATCACGTTCCAGGTGTATACTGTACACACATACACCTTGAACGTGATCACCATATATGTGTGTATGTATGTATGTGTGTATATATGTCATCATAAACGTAAGCCCTGTTGACTTCAGCAGAACTTAATTCATAGGTAAGTGTGTAAGTAATTGTAGCCTAGGACTAGAATCCTGTACATACTTACCTGGGAGTTAATCTCATTGAATTCAATGGTGTTTACTACTGAATAGGCATAGAATTGCAAAGTTAATAGTTCAAAGTGGAGGTTTATGACCTCCTGCCTGTTTGGTAGTGTGGGTTTTATTTTTGTCTGGAAGGCTGTTCCTGCCCAGCAGTGAAGCTGCCTCTTTTAAGTGTAATCAGTCTCTCCTGTCCAGTATAAATGATTTTCATGTGTTACTGTTTTGTGTGCTTAGCCTTAGAAGTTGGCAAAGGGTAAAACACTGAATAATATATAAATGAGGTGTTTCAATAATAGCATGGTGATATAGGCAAAAATCTGCCCTTATTCCCTTATTGGGTTCTCCATCGGTTGGAGAATATAACAGAGGCCAACCAGAGAAGTTTGAGAAGCAAAGCCTTTATTTTCGCTGTTGCAACAGGGTCCTTCCTCTCACGCAGGAGAACAAGGAAAGAACCCCAAACAAAGGTGTCCTGCCCTTAAAAAGAAATTTGAAATTCAGTCACAGAAGGGGTGTAGCCCAAGACCCCTCTCCCTAGATTCATCATAGGTACATCATGAAAGGGGAGGTCTGGTGGCAGTAATCTGAGCATCCTGAACCCTGCCCCCTGCCCCCAAAACCTAATCAACAAAAGAGAGAGATATTTACATTTCCCTGTTTCCCAGCCAAGTTAATCACACCCTTTTGTCTGGCACCCAGGTATCAGGATGCCAGGGAGAATCACTTTAATTCCTGAGACAATGAGAAGGTTCCCCCCACCCCCCTTCCTCCCTGCAGAGGAACACCTGGTCAGAGAGAGAGAGTCAAAATGGTGTCAGTCAGGCCTGTCCTCCTGTGCTGCCCCAGACATGTTTCTGTACATTCATGTGCATGTTTTATGAACAATTATTATATATATATATGACCTTAAAATTCTTATAACAATGGTTAGGGCAATTTCTATGCATAACACTTTCTAAAGGGAGAACTGGATACCTTTTAATACATGTGTGTAGCTAGATTCCAGTTGAGTCTGTTGTGGCAGGCCTTCATAAGCTTCTGGACAAAAATAACTGATTAATACCTAATAATAGGATTGAAGCAGTCCATTTTTCTGGGGGTACACAGGGGTATACATACCCCTAAACATTTTGTGAATCTAAGTTTGGCCTCATTGAGGGGCAGTATTTCAATATGAGTAGGAAAACGAGAATACCGCTTCACATTTTTTAAAGAAAAAAAACCACTGAAGAGTCTAATCTTCTGTTCCATGCAATCATATACTTGTTTATCTGAGAATAAGTTCCATCGAACTACTGTATCGTAGTCAAGTATAAGATTGTGCTATAAAAATGCAATTGTTTGCATGCAGTGTTAGAAATTAACCATGTGCGTTTTGCGTCTAGTGCGGGTCCAATTGTGACCATGCAGAGATCTTTGGGTGCCAGGTTATTACTGGGGGAAAGCAAAATGTCACTTAGAGAAGGATCCTTGAAACTTGATTAATTTTATTCTGGATTGTTTTACTTGATGTTTTAATGGGTTGTAAACCACTTTGAGATTTCCTTTTTTAAAATATAAAGTGTTATAGAAATGAAATGAATAATAATAATAATAACCCCCATCGGGGGCAGGGGGTGGCGCCTAAACAATCCATTGTGGTGACTGCAATTTTGGTGTAAGGTGCCATTTGACAATTAGCTTATATACAGTGGAACCTCGGTTTACGAACACCTCGGTTTACGAATTTTCGGTTTACGAACGCCGTGGACCCATCTGGAACGGATTAATTCACTTTCCATTACTTTCAATGGGAAAGTTCGCTTCAGTTTATGAACGCTTCAGTTTATGAGCAGACTTCCGGAACCAATTACACCCATGTTTTTACTACTGCATGCTTTACTCAAGTGACTTTAGAATCTTTTTACAGTATATGTTACCTTTTTAACTTCTGAAGCTGACTTTACTATACTTCGTAATACTAAACTGTGTGTAGTCTGCTGTGGTAATGGAATGGAAAGCTTAAATTTAATTTTTGTTTTGTGCTTACTTATTTTTAAGGATAGTAAAAGTCTAATGTTTACTTTCTTTAAACTTTCCCAATAAGATGCCTAACCTTGAATTTGGAAAAGTGTGGAATTCAGTTCAGGTCATTAATTCCTGTTGACAGAACTCCTATTCTGAGAAGTTCATATTTTCCTTGTGTGTAATTTCCTTTGTCCTTTATGGTTCCTTCTGGAGCAGAAGATATTTTTCCACCTTGCTGTCCTTGGCATCATATGATAACCCTACCATGGTGACATAGTAGGTCATTATGAACTTCATAACAATGCAGGTTTCATACAGTGGTACCTTGACATTTGAATGCCACGCGTTGCTGTGGCTCAGCCTGTTAAATGGAACCCCAGGGTCCCCCTTCAGACTCCACTCACCTTCAGAGTCCCTCTTCATTTTGTTTGAGATATTCCCCCCCTCCTTCCCCCAGCCCCCGGTTCATCCCTGTGAGTGTCCCCATCCTGTCCCGACCTATGAGTTATTCCCCCCTCTCCCCATTTCCCGGCACATCCCTGTGAGCAGCCCCACCCCCTCCCTGCACTCCCCCTTCTCTCCCCATCCCTCTGCTCATCTCTGTGACTTCCCAGTCCCCCCTCCCTGTGTGTCCCCCCTGGTGGCGGTGGCGGCGTATCCAGGCCTGTATGTCAGGTATTCGCTGTTGGGGAGGGAACGGTGGGGCGTGGTCCGCTTTTCTGCACAGTGTCGGCGTGGCGTGGTCTGTCTGTGATGGTTGGACGTGGGGGGCTAGGGGCAGGATCCCGGCGCCTGGCCTTTGTGGTGGTTATAGCATGTCGGTTGGTGATGTCACGATCTCAGCTTGGCCTTGGAGACGGAGCTTCTGGCTTCTATTTCCCAGCATGTACTTTCGTCTGAGTTGTAAGTTCTGAAAAATAGGGTTTTTGGCGTTTTATGTGGCCCAGATGCGACATCTGTCTACGCAAACTGTATATGGTCTCTTGCATATTCACTTGGGACGTTGTGTCAAACTTTGAATGCAATCGGTCAAACGGTTTCGGAGAAAATGGAGACACATCCACATGGCCAGTTTACATTTATATATATATTTGTGCACATTACTTAACTTTATTTATTGATATATGATTACTCATGATGGCTTTGGGTCTTGGTCTCAGATTGTGCTCAGGGTTGCAATTCAGCCGAAGTGAAGAGAAAAATGTTCTATGTAGAGGTTGTTAGGCTACATCTGTTTTCTTGGCATTCTCAAGCTGTTAATTCTTAGTACAACCTCTGGATATATTTTTTGTATATTTTAGCTGTATTGTTTTATTGTATTGCCCTTATTTTTGTAAACTGCCTCATAATAATTCTGGTGAAAGGCAGTACCAGTATATAAGTTATTTTAAATAAAAGTATTCGTATTTTTTGAACTAGCTTACAAGTATATGTTTTCAGGTGGAATTAATCCTTGGTATTACATATCTTTCTAGGGGCATTGGAATAAATATACTCCTTTGGCTGCCTTGAGGTTTGGTTAGAAGAGTTCTATAGTGATGTATAGGGATTTAAAATATTTTCCAGTTTAGGCCAATAGTTGTGTAATGTAAAATTTAAGCATTGGGTGTGCTAATTGTAAATTGTTGGTTCAGCTCTCACAGTTGAACCACCACACAAAAAGCATTGGCTGCTGAAGCCTCTAAATTAGGGCTGGGGAACATGTGGCCTCCCAGATTGCTGGATTACATCTCCTATCATTCCTGACTATTGGCCATTCTGCCTGGGGGTAATGGGAGTTGAAGTCCAATAACACATGAAGGGCCTGCATTAAAGAAATCAACTTGAGCAACAGGACGTCTAGTTAACTCTTCTCACCCAAGAGTTACCGGTAGCTGTATGCCCCCAAAAAATCTGCTTTGGAGGATTTCTTAATCCTCCGCAGCAGATTTGTGGGACTGTAGGAAGAAAGAGATGAAGGAATGTGTGTGAGCAGTAAAAAGTAGCTCTGAGAGCTAGAAGGTGAGATGATTTTTGCAGCTGGTTTGAAAATAGGATCTCTGACAGAGTCATCAATCTCAGATGCATTGGATGACCAAATTATCCAGCCAGCAGATGCCATGGAGCCACAAAATAAAATTTTAAAATGGTAGAACCTGGGGAATTTTTTTTAAAAATCCGAAGTACCCAATTCCAGTGTACCACTCTTTCGTTTATTGCTTTCTCTCCCCTCCAGTCTCCAAATTGCCAGCTCTCCCATGGTTGGCTTGAATAATCCCTGCAGTGCCAAACTTAACTACATTAGTCAACTTCTAATAAGCCATTGCTTGCTCTCCAGAAAACTTTCCTCAGCCAAAATAACTGTCCTCTGCCCCCATTTTGGTAGAAGCGGCGCGCGCGTGCGCAAAATGGCGCTGCCCATTGCGTTCGGTTTACGAACTATTCGGGTTACGAACTGCGATCCGTAACGGATCGCGTTCGTAACCCGAGGTATTACTGTAAAGGGCTTATCAGGTGATTACAGAAAGAAACACCACTGTAATCATTGAACCCAGAGAGACTTTATGGGCTTTGTGTTTTCTCAGCACAACTAAACTAGAACCCCAATAATGAGAGAATTTACTTTAAGTAAATTTGATTCAGTGACACTTACCTACGAGTAGTCAGCTTAGTTTTAGCGTTTAAGTACACACTAAGAGATTTAAGTTTGGGCTGGAGCAATTGGAAGTAGAATTATGTTGGAGGAAAGCAATAAAATCACAGGAGAGTTAATGTTTGAGTTAATAGTACATACTGTCAAGTCTGAAATAGCTTGGGAGACAAAAGATAAAATGAGGGAGGTATCACTGAAAACCTTCCTCCCTGTTCTGCTGACAGATTTTTTTTGGTCAGTGGATGTTTCCCTTGTGTTAGGGAATTTTATAGGGGGGGGCACCCAAACGAGGCTTCATTTGGGAATCAAGATTGGCACTAATGCCCTCTAGGGGACCCCATTTGATCCTACAACACCACTCTAGTATCGCACCAACACGAACCCCCTCAAGATCAAGCCCTGAGTAATAAAGGCTCCCTTTCCTACCCTTTCTCTGTTGCCTGAGACTCTATGTAACCATATTTCTTTATGAATGAATACAGTGTATCTTTATTTCTAAATGAAACCCCCTTTTTCTACTATGGCCAAGGGCTCTCAGGGATGCAGGGAACAGCCATAATCCCTTAAGCAAGAGGTCAGGTAGCCAGGGTGGTGCTCCTCTGCATATCCATAATCCATTCAGGTACCATCTCCTGCCATTCCCAACCCTCCGAAGCCAGAGGCAATACTCACACCTGGACCCATTGTTTTTCCCCACCAGGTACTCAAGGATCCCCTCCCAGATACTTACTGGTACTTGCTTAACAATGTCCTGGGACATCGTGCATTGTTACCGTATGCTAATCCTGCTTACCTCCTGTTTACCTGTATGCTAATGCCCCTTGCACCTTCCCCTTTTCTGACGTTTTACCCTGTCACAAGTGATGTATGTATGATGCTTTCGATGTGCATTATGGGATGGTGGTGGGAAGTTTTAAAAGTTCTTGCAGCCCTGTTCACGGTGTTCAGTCTGGCATTGAACCTGCTGCGCAGTAATAAACCTTGCTGTTTGCTCCGGATCGTGGCTGGACTCCTTCCTTTTATACTCCGCAACGACCACAGGCCCTTGCCTGATGAGCTGGGTGGCTGAGCATTCTCGCACCCAGAATTTTGCCCTAACACCTTGAATACTACTCAAAGTGCTAGATTTTAGGCTTCTGTTACCTGATTGGGCCTCGTGCTGGTAGAACCCATCCTGCAACCTTAGGGAGAAGGGTGGGTAATTAATAACAACACTTTGGGGGCGAAGCAAATAATTATTTCTCAAAATCCACAGCAGATTTCTGCAGCCACCACAAAGGCAGTAGATATGGAAGAACAAAAGCAGGAATAAGATATGTGTAAAGAATGCACATTGTTCTCATCAATAGGCTAAACATTGCCACAAATTATAGTTAGATGGGAAGGCCTGGAAAAAACCCCAGAAAAATTGGGGAAAACCAAGTTTCTCCCCATTCCCCCCCAAAGCGTTTTCCCCCCTGGAAAAATAGGGGGGGGGAGTGTCTGGAATATTCAAACTACAGTGGTACCTCAGTTTAAGTATACAATTGGTTCTGGAAGTCTGTACTTAACTTGAAGCATACTTAACCTGAAGCGAACTTTCCCATTGAAAGTAATGGAAAGTGGATTAATCCGTTCCAGACGGGTCCGCGGAGTACTTAAACTGAAAGTACTCCTTTCCCCTCAAATAATTCCAGAGATTAAAGTACCTTAAAACACTAATTTTTAATTTAGTGTTTAAACTTGCTATCCTGTTTATATGAGTGGAATCTGAATATAACTTTATTATAGGAAATCAAAGAAGTGTCACAATTCACTGGCAAAGGCCTACTGTACTTACTTTGCCAAACCTGTGTTAGGCATTACCAATATAGGCCATCATAAAACATCCATGTATATAAATTTAAAATATATACAAATAAACAGCCATGTAAAAATATGTAATAATGAGGATTTTCATTGGAGTTTCTTCCTGCCATTCATCGCTGTAAGAGATACTTTTGATAAAAACTAAGCCACCCATGCAGGTTACTTCCAGGTTAATGTCAGACAAATAGAATTTGATATTTGCATTATGCCGTTACGTTAGACAACCCGAAAAGCAGGATAGTGCTTACTCGCGTAGCTGGTTGTACAAAGGCCTACTCCGCCATTTTAATGAAATACTTGCAAATTATACATGGGTTTGTTCAGCTCAGAGTGCTTGGTGAAAGCGACCTTCCAGATGGATTGTGCTAAGTGTGGACAATGTTTTCTCTGATCTTGAACATTCACAAAAATGTCTCATTTTGCCTATTTAGCCAATTATTTCTTTAGCTTACTGAAAGGATATTTGTGTTGCCTTTGAGGAATTACATGTATGCAAAACAACCAACCCAAAAACTGCAAATGAAATGGACTAGAATAAAATAGCAAGTGTAGTATGATATGTACGGTATGTTCCTTTGCATTTCCACTAGCATGTTGGCTGTTGTCAAAATGATACATGAGGATATAGGGAAAAATAAGTTAATTTAAATCAATAGGGTGGTATAATTTCGTCTCAAAATGCTTGCTAGCATGCTGGTTGTGATTAAAAGTACTTACATAGTTTAGCAGCAATGTCCTAGGGAGGTGACACCTTGAACAAAATATGCACTGAAAG
Source organism: Zootoca vivipara (assembly GCF_963506605.1). Classification (NCBI taxonomy): domain Eukaryota; kingdom Metazoa; phylum Chordata; class Lepidosauria; order Squamata; family Lacertidae; genus Zootoca; species Zootoca vivipara. Next base: position 87,933,687 of record NC_083282.1, on the reverse strand, counting down.
TTTTGCAAACAACAACAACAACCCAATTAAAGCAGTATACTAGGTGCACCCTTCATATATTGAACTAAAGTGTATGGAAGTGTATGAACAAAATAATTGAACTGGCTTTTTGACAGGATATTGGAGGATCAGCTGCAAAATTTATAGGAATTGCATAAGCTGCAGGATTCATGCACAAATGAACTGTAGGAAGGAACAGCAACTTGCTTTGTGCTATGTTTTTCTGTTTACAACCTAGGTTTCCCTTTGTAAAGTGTACACATTCTGTGTACAGGTCACTGGCCTTTATATATTGCTGTGATGTAGATGGCAGATGGCAGTAGTTAGTATGAGAATGGTACTGCAGCATAGTGCGAAATTGTGTACAAGAGCCATCTTATTTTTTTTGTATCTTCCACTTATTTGATTGTATAAATCCTAGATATAATCCCTGCCAGCCTTCAGTTAGAGAATGTTCATGTTAGAGTCAGTCCCTGTCTAAGATGTTGGAGACAAGAGTTTATTGTGGTTTTCTGCCAGTCAGATGTAGCAGAACTGAGTTGGCTTACTGATGTCACTCTGTATGAGGTGGATGCTGATAGTTCCATGTTTCATAAGGGTTATTGGGAAATTAATATCTAGGCCAAATTTTCTTTCTGGAATTGTTGAATGTCACTGTGAACTAAGGATGTTTTCAGCAGTTGACTCTATCCATAGCCTGCAGCTTTGGTCAAAAGACATCTGCCGCAGCTTTGCACAGTTCTGGCTCTTAGCCGCCTTTGGCAGCAGTCTGCAGCATTCCATCATACCCGGGTGTAACTATCTCTATTGTTTTGGCAACATCTGTTTTCTCTGGAGTACTCCACTAGAGTAACAAAGAGTTAAGGAAGTGTGTGTGTGTGAGGGAGGGTGATGTTGGAGGCCAGGACTATAGATTGTGGTGGTAGAGCCCTCTTGACTGGGAGCTTTGAGCATTACAAAAGACATAGCAAGTTGCAGAATTTGTCGTTGCTTTATTTTGCTCACCACCTCCCTTCTTCTGAAGCATTAGTACATACAGAAACAGGGTTCTGTGATATACCCCATTAACAGGCTAATCATGTGAACCCACCGTTGTACCAAGTACCATTTGTGGAAAGTTTTGGTTTTTGCTTTTAGCTCAGCTTTTTCTCCGTTAGATTTTTGAGTACATTGTACTGTAATCATGACAGCTGCTTTTGGAAGGGTTCCACTAGCGTTATTCTATTAGCATGTTACAAGAAGCAGAATGTCATTGTAAACGCCGCTAAAGTCTGTATAGGTTGTTGATAGGAGGAACAAAATAAATAACCTTATATGTGGAATTTGTGGACTGACTACTCACCATTCATGCACATTTCAGCGTGCAAAAAAATAGCAATCCTTTGTCAGAGCAGCATCTGACTAAGCTGAGAGATAAACCCTGCTTGTGCACGGCCAAATTGGCAAGCCCTTGCCATACTTTCTTACAGAAGCACATACTCTCTTTCCCCCTTCAACTTCTAAGATGGAGGCATGGCAGGTTGGCTGAGTAGTATCCCCCTGCCCCCCACATCCATCTTTGATGTGGACAGAGTGGAGGGAGTGGTGGTATGTAGACTGCTTCTTGCCTCATCTAGCTTCGAGCTGGAGTGGGCATGTTGACTTGGCTCTGTGCAAGCTGCATGCTCCAGAAAGCCTTGTTTAGGGTGAGCTCTCTGCTGTGTGTATAGGCCCTGCTGAACACCGACACATATTTTTATATGGCTTTGTGTATAGTTTTATATATTGTAGTAATAGAGTTTTATACACTAGGGAAATTCATTATTCATGAGACATAAAAACATTACAGGCATTTCTGATACATTTTTTGTGACATCCTTAGAGAAACTCCTTGAAGTATGGTGGATCATTGGTGATGTCTGTCCTATTGTAATGTCCAGGAGAGGATGTTATAATAGCTTACATAATGAAATATTGGATTAAAATGCTTTGATTGCTCATTTCTGCCCCCTCTTAAATTAGGCTTTTTTTGTTAAATAGAATAGCTCTTGATGATCAATGGTTTTTCCTATGTATGGTACTCTGTGAAAAGATTTTAAGAAGTGATGAACACCTCTTTGCAGCTATTCCTACTATTGTACTTTCTCTTCCACCAGTCTTGCTAGAATGTATTTTTACTTTGTTTACATAGGGTCTACCTTTTACTTTCCACCTCCATGCATTATATTTATTTAAATTCTCATAAGCATTTTTAGCTATTTCCTAACAATGAAAATTTTGAAATGTTTGTTGATCTTTGGGTTACACTGTTGGTGAAATGGGGAGAGAGATATAATGTAAAAGATCAGATCGGCTGTGGACACATTCAGCTAATTGTGAAAAGGTTGACAACTTAAGAGTCTTTATCTTCAGAGATCCACTGCTCAGTTTTGTTGGTGAAAATAATATACAGCAACAGCAAAGGAATGAAGACTGCGTAACTCGGCTGTTTATTTTCATGTTTTTTCTTTTAACTGTGCTGTTCCAAGATCTTGGCTAGAATGAAAAGATTGATGTATTTCAAATAAGCTGCTAACTGGGATGACAAAGTCTGGTTATGTTATTATAATAGCGACAATGAAGAAATAACGCTTTTGAGTGGCTATGGAAAAGAGAAATCAAATACAGTACTTGGTATTCCATGTGATTTTGGTTGTGAAATAGACATCTATACAGTACACAAATGCTGTGTTGGTAATTCCCACAAGTCATACTAAGTGAAAACTAACATCTCATTGCTTAATATAGTTTTATAGCTGTGATGGCTCTTGTAATATGTTGAAATACCTGGTTTACTTCTGTGAGTGTTTTTTTGTTGCAAACCACAAAAAGCAATAAGGTTGTGAAGATGTTAGGGTGTTTGTCTTTATGTTGTGAAGCTGAGCTAGAGCAGAATCCTATTTGGTAGGTTTCTAATTATGTGCTGTAAATGAGTCATTTTATTTTGTTAATACTGTGCATGATTATAATTATACAGTACTATAACAATGAGATGTTTTGGTGGTGGCAACATCTAGTTTGTAGACACTATTAGGTTGATTGATAGGATTCTCCTTTCTTCCTTTCTACATAGATTGATTTAATGGTCATGATGCACAGTCTAGTGTTTCTGTCACATTACTTTCAAGTTAACAACCAGATGTTAACAGGTCATATTGCTAATAGTTGTGGCACTGTTGAAACTGAGGGATGCTTCAGATGCAGATTGGCGGATATGAGATGGATTCTGCTAACAGATAAAATTCTGTTAGACATGTGGAATCTTTTAAGCTATTTCTTCTAAGAAATACTCATTTCTTAAATAACCTTAAAACAAAATCAACATATAATACAAATGTTCTAAACCCTACAATGTATTTTTTAATTCTATTCCATTGCCATTTATAAAACTGTGTGTGTGTGTGTTGCCTGATTTTTTAATCCAAAAAAGAGCTTTGGCAGAGTAAGCAGATGTTACAGCTGATAAGTATGTTTATTATAATTCCTACTGGCATGGATTGTGAGTCATCATATGTGCTAGGATCCAGGGAGTCTCATCCTGTACTCAGATGGGTGACTGCTAAGCCATACTGTGTGATCTTGTACTCTATATTATCTCACTCTCTGAGCTCACAGCAGTGTCTTGTTTCCCAAATTTATGTTAGGAAAACACGTTTGGTCCAACTAACATAAACTCTTGCTTTTGAAAAGTTCTGAACAATTAAGTTTTCCAGTAAGCGATCCTAAAGTAGTTGCATATGTACGGAGATAAACAAAAATAATTATTCACATATTTCGCCATCCCTAGTCTCAATGCATATATTTCATTTATTGAATTTATATCCCACCCTTCCTCTCACATAAAAAAAACACTATTCCAGTACAAATGTAGATATATTTCTGTGATCAAAGGTTCTGAAATATATTGCAACCCAACACATTAGTGTTATAAAAACCTTGGAATCTATCAGAATACTGATAGCATAGTAAGGAAGGAAATTGTATTTATGTTTAGGAAAAATGGCTGTTTTAAATGGAAAGCCACGAGAATCAGTAAGGTCACATTGGTATTCCTAAGAAGAAGAAGAATTTATTTATACTCCGCCTATCTGGCTGGGTTTCCCCAGCCACTCTGGGCGGCTTCCAACAGAAAAATAAAATAAAATAATCGATTAAACATTAAAAGCCTCCCTAAATGATTTAGATCAGTCATTTTAAATCACCCTTGTTTGTCAGCTGCTGTGGAGGGGCTGAGCTGGGAAGGGCAATGTGAGTTGGCCAGGGCTGCTACTCCATTTCTGGTTCTTCTGCCGCAGCTTGCTCTTAGTGACCCCTTCGCATTATGGATTTACTGATTAATAACATCTAGTATTGCAGACATTACAATCTCCAGTGCTGGTTTTAAAACTTAAAATAATCCCATCCCCATTTGATGTAATTGGTTAATAGTTACTTGAAGCTTGCAAATCCTAACACCATAGACAATGTATATGCAGGTCAGTATCCAACATGCCAGATGGGGAAATTACTCGTTTGTTAGAGCAAGAGTTCGGGAATCTCTTTAGAGCAGGGGTCAGCAACCTTTTTTTAACCGGGGCCAGTCCACCATCCCTCAGACCATATGGTGGGCCAGACTATATTTTTTGGGGGGGGGAGGTGAATGAATTCCTGTGCCTCACAAATAACCCAGAGATGCATTTTAAATAAAAGGACACATTCTACTCATGTTAAAATGCCAGGCAGGCACCACAAATAACCCAGAGATGCATTTTAAATAAAAGGACACATTCTACTCATGTAAAAACACGCCGATTCCCAGACCGCCTGTGGGCTGGATTGAGAAGACGATTGGGCCACATCCGGCCCACGGGCCTTAGGTTGCCTACCCCTGCTTTAGAGTGTAGCTCCATTTTGACTGTGGCTCCACCAGAACTTTAGGGATTTTCAGAAGCTGCATTCAGAAAAGGCAAATGGCTTTACATGCAAGTGTGTGCACGGATTGCGCACAAATCTACACAAAACTTAGGTTGCTAACTGTTACTTGATAATGTTAGAAGAAAGAAATAGAAAATATTTTCAAGTTAGTGAACAGTTTCTACCAGATGATTAGAAGCAGACTGGAGATGTGACTGAAACCTGAATGATTGATTATATGTAGGTTTCCTTAAGCATGCAGTGTATCATTGGAGCCTGGAATAGGATCCTCCTGCTTTGGCATTTAAAAGTTAACATCTGTAGGCAGGCCTAGCAGTGCTGGAATTGAAGCCTGTCTTTTGTTAAGAGTTCTGCTGTGGCATAAATACTGTAACACCCATCCCAATTTCCAAGTGGTGAGAGACTTCAAGTGGTTATCCTGGGTTTGATTTCCTTAGGATAAAAGTCACTGGAGTCTGTAGTGTCTCCATGTTGTGTGAATTTAATTTACACACATATACAACCAGAGCAATAAGTTTGAAGGGCTTACAGCATTGAGTCCCATCAGATCTTGCTCTTCCATTGGATTTCTAGGGAGGGTCCTGAAAGCCATAGCGTTGGTTTAATCACAAAAAGCAAGTCAGGGCTCTGTGTCTTCCCAGCTCCAGTGGACACGAGGCAAAAGCTAGACCCTGACTTCTTATTCTCTTATTCTTCTACTGCTATGGTGCCTTGATCTCCAGCCTGATGAGGCATGAAGACCTACCTCCTCCTTCTGGAAACAACACTAGCTAGTTGTTTCTATGACAATACATCTGTACTTTAACTATTCTTTAGACATAAAAATGGATGACTTGGTCAGCCCCATTAACTTGACAAAGACATCATCCAGCCCAATCACCGATCATGTGACAGCACTTATTTTCACTCTAATGACACCTTTGTGCTTGTGTCCACCCTCGTGTGTGTGTGTGTGTGTGTGTGTGTGTGTGTGTGTGTATGTGTGTATGTGCCCTTGCAAAATCAGTAAACCTTACTGCTGATAAGTCAGTGAGGTTTATATTTCACAGAGACAGTTCCCCCCTCCTCTGTAGATTGTACCATGAGTGGCTGAACTTTTAGCTACCCTGCATTGATTAATAACACCCACAATCAGAACAAGGAATACAAGGTTTATGTTCACATAACTCAGATATGATTTCAGAACAAAATGCTACTCAAGCATTGCTGCTTTGATTATATACATTTTGAATGAAACATAGATTCACTATATTAGATACAGTTTTGCCCATTCATTGTTTAGATTATTACAAATTGGTAGCTATGTACACAAAATAGATCTCTGCCCCAAAATATGGTTAGACAGTACAGTAGTACAAATATACTATATATATTCTCCTTTGTAATATGTTAACTACTTGGTGGTAGAGTTTTGCCCATATTGCAAATCATTGTTTTTGTCAATCCAGAACAATTGACTGTCGGTCTCTTGTCTACAGTTTCAGAGATGGGATTATTAACTCTACAAGTGAGTTTAGTTATTTTTTAAAGTTACCAATATTTAAAACTAAAACCTGTCTAATTGGCATGTTACGTTTAATAAATTTTCTGGGCTTGATTCACTGACACAATAAATTGGGTGCCTGTATGTACAGTATTGCAAATGGGTTCTGCAGGCCTCTTACCCATTTTTTCCAGCAATGCAGGTGCAAGCAATGTGAAGGGGTATTGCAGGGGATAGAAAACCTGTGCATATCCGTCCTCCCTTTGCATCCAGTCTTTAGACTCTTCCTCATGAGAGTTACAGATGTTATTAGAGTGAGTAACTTAATGGCACCTGGAGAAAGTGCTGGATTGGGATACTGCTGACATTTATATAAGAGCATAAGAATGTAGTTCCACATTCTGTTAGATGCCTATGGGAAGCCCATAGGCAGGACACAAATCATAGAATTGTAGAGGTGTGTGTGTGTGTGTGTGTGTGTATTCTTATTCGCATTATTATCATATAATTGTAGAATTGGAAGGGACCCTAGGGTTATCCAGTCCAGCCCCCTCAAAGCATCCATGGCAGATGGCCAGCCAATCTCCACTTAAAAACCTGCAAGGAAGGAGAGTCCACCACCTTCTGAGGTAGTCGTTCCACTGTCAGATTGCTCTTAGCATCATAAAGTTCTTTCTGGCGTTTAGTCTAGTCGGAATCTCCGTTCTTGTAACTTGAATCCATTTGTCTGAGTCCTACTGTCCAGAGCATGAAAAAACAAGCTCGCTCCATCTTCCATATTTGAAGACGGCTATCATCTCTCCTCTCAGCCTTTTCTTTTCCAGGCTAACCATACCAACTTCCTCATAAGGCTTAGTTTCCAGACCCTTGATCATCTTGGTGTGCACGTTCCAGCTTGCCAATATGCTTCTTAAATTGTGATGCCCAGAATAGGACAATAAACTCAGTAGCGCTCTCCTGCTTTTGTTTCTCAGTAACTGATATTCAGATTTCTGCTGCCTCTAATCCTGGAAGTACCTTATCCTCCATGAATTTGTCTAATTACCTTTTGAAAGCTGTTTATAAATAGACCTGTTCCCTGCAGCGCTTTTTGTATGCTGCCCATGCTCTTGGTTTGGGGGAGTTTGAGAAAAGGGGTCCTCTGAAGTCTTGTGGGAGTCATCTACATGCGGTAGCTGACCCTTGCTCAGCCAGCTTGAGCTTATTGTGTTTAACATATAATATTATCCCCTTGCTCCAGGGTAGAGTAAAATTGCAATGTATTCTCCAATGCAGTGGACAATTTCCAGCAGAAGGAAGTGAACAAATTGTATGCCAACTGCTCTTTATGCTAAAGTAATGTCTAATTACTTTTTTTCCAAATTAAACACATTAGGGGTTTAGTGTATAATATGTGTTTTTTGCATAATGGCCAATTATTCTGTCATCTAACTGATGGGATATGACTTTTAGTATTATTAAAGTATAAGCTGATGATTAGGCTTTTAGTTTTGCTTTAGAATTAAAGAGATACTTTTATTTTTTAAAAAAAATTGAACAAGAAATGATTAGCCAACTTTTCCCCTCTTCCTTCTGGCAGATCTTTTAAAATTGCATGATGTGTGATGAGTTGGAGATTCTTAACAGGGAGATTGGGAGGTTATTACAAAGCAGCATCGTGGAAGGAAGCTCTTTAAACTCAGAATCTCTTCAGCCGTCAAGCTCTGATTCCTCGGATGTAGCCACTGCTTCAAGCAGTGAAACACAAGGCAGTTTAGTAAAGGTATCAAATACCTTATTGTTGTTACAGGGCTCACATGATAACTTGTCCTGTCATAGTAGACTTTATTTGCATAGTATTTATAAAGCCATCCAGGATATATGTTGGCCTGCATTATCTGTAAATCGTGTTGAATTATAATGTTGCTTAAAGGTTGACACAGTTCAAGGAGGAATACTTATGCCCTGTTTATTTGAGAAAGATACATTTCAAAAGGCTATGCCAGGCATCCCCAAACTCTGGCCCTCCAGATGTTTTGGCCTACAACTCCCATGATCCCTAGCTAACAGGACCAGTTGTTGGGGAAGATGGGAATTGTAGTCCAAAACATCTGGAGGGCTGAAGTTTGGGGATGCCTGGGCTATGCTAACATAATTTCCCCTGAGGTAACCAAATAATAAGCCCTGTCTTAAAATGCAGTTTTAGGGAAGAATTATCCTTTTGCGTATGGCAAAATATCTGAGAACATAAATAAATGGAGAGAATAAAATTGCATTAGATTTTTCTATAGCATTTTTTGTGTGGTTGTTGGATCCTAGTTTTGTCTGAAGGTGGTACTTTTAACAGCTTTGGCCATATTTAATTCAACCCCCCCAATCTCTCTTTTTTTCTTCTGCGCTGAACAAATGGTATTGACAAAGTATTTAAAGTGCTGCCCCTTTAAATGAGATGGGGTAGAATTTTCAAGCTTTTGATTTCTGGTGGTTGGGATTTGTCGGTTGGGCAAATCCCTGTATGGGTTAGTGATGGAGAGAGAGAGAACTGGCAGCAGAAGCTCTAGAAAGAAAAACTCAAAAGTAAGAAATTGAAACAAGGGGATGTTTTAATACTGAAGATCATTTCAAAAACCTTAACATGCAACTTGTTCTTCAAATCATCCCCTAAGCAGGAATACCCATATTTTATAGTAGGATGAAGATTTTTCTTTTGCAAGTATTCATTCTATGACTTCACAATAATTTGAAGCTATAAATTACCTTAGTACTCTTTGATTTATAAAAAATACCTGTGCCCAATTCCATTCCTGTAAAATACTGATAGAGGCAAAACTTTGAAAGTTGTGGTCAAGTGTAGCATTCACAAATGGGTTTTGTCCTGTATATAATGTAATGAAATTATCCCCTTTAAAAATAAGTTGGTGCAAGTTCTAATAATTTAGTTAGTGTGAGCAGGATCTCAAACGGGTAAGAAGTGGTAATGCAAGTGAACAATGATCTAAATACATTTTTTGTAACAGGCAGCCAAACCAAGTGCAGCATTGCTGGTTTCGGAGTCAACAGGATGGCATCAAGATGAACTTTGTGCTTCTGACTTCCCCAGAACAGCCTGCACTGTAGGGCTTATGCTGAGTGACTTGCTTCTGCCCTCCAGTGATTCTTCCTTTGGTTTAAGTCAAGAGGGAGAAAAAAAACTGGCATCCTCTAATGCTATGTCAGGTAAAAGCATTTAGAGGATATTGGAGCCTATTCTATTTCATCTGCTTTTTCTGGAAATTGGGATCCACCTTATTTCATAACCTTTATTTACTATTCAAAGTAAACTTATATATTAAGATCTTAATTATATACTGTGTTCTGTTGTATTGCAGTCTCTTCAGAATTCTATTGTAGTGTATTTTTCTGTGTAGAAGACAATTTTGTTTGCTAAAAAAAAGACAAAAATTAAGGAGAGTCTTATACATGGATGGAGAATACAGAGGGATTAAACTGTCCCTCCTGGGTGCCTGGCTTGGGCGATCTCCCCCAAAAGCTCAGCTTTGGGCGATCTTGGGTGTTGGTGGGGCATGCCCTGCTGCTGCTCGCACATCCCCCCCCCCCGCGCTGCCCCAGACGCCAGTGGGGGTGCTACACCATTGCCAGTGCTTTGAATATTGAATAAAATATCAAAGTGTTCTGTTTGATTTGATTTCTTAATTTTGGGTTCAAAAAAAATAGGAGTCATCTTATACATGGGGAAATCTTATACATGGAAAAATACAATAATTGTGAAAGCAAGTCCTTCTAGCTCTGTCCACATTGCTGTGTGACATTGTGTCAGATAACATGTTTGTGGAGTTTTGCGGCTCAAAGCTGGAGGCTTTGTTGATAATTAGGCAGGGGACAGTTGTCTGAAGAAATTCAGTTCTGAAAAGATGGGAGTCCAACTTGAGTAGGCTTGCTGTAAACAGAATAAATTATGGAAAGAGTGCTATGGCACACCCAGTACAAAGATTGTGTAGGGGTGTTGGACTCATTTCCCTGCTGTTCCATAGGACAAAAAGCATGGACCCCAATCCAGAAGATTTTTCCAGTATCTTGTGAACGAGTCTTGCCTAGATTCAGTATCTCAGGAAGTCCTTTAATGGAATGTGCTGTCTCTAATATTGTACTAATATTGTATGGGATGACTGGTGAAAATTGACAAGGTCCCAGTGGGCATGGAAAATGTAGGAAGGCAGACTTATAGACCAGTTTGTGATCTACAGAACATGCTTCTTATTCAGGCACCATTCTTGGATTATGAGCAGTCACTGGAGTGGGAGCCCATAGTGCCGCTGATGTGTATGGTAACAGTGGCTCTATTCAGAGTAGCATAACTGAAGTTATAGGTAAAAGGGACACTGGAAGCTATATGCTTGGTGTCTGTGTGCAGGCAATGTGCACTAAGCCAGAATCTCTGGGGTGGGCAGGGGAGCAACTGGAAGTACCTTGTATTATGCTGCAGCACACCTAGAGTACTGCTAGATTTGTTTCTGGCAGACAGCGATTGTGGAGTTGGGAAGAAGGGAAGTGTGGGAACATGTTTCAGCAAGTGCATGCTTTAATTGTATAACCTATTCCCTTCAAGCTATAATTAATGTAACAGACAACATACTTTGGATTCCACACATGCTAAAATAAACACAATAGGGTAGGAAGCGGCCTTATGCAGAGTCAGGCTGTTGGCGCATCTAGCTTGGTATTGTCGATATTGACTGGTAGGAGCTGTCCACAGTTTCAGACAGAAGCATTTCCCAGCTCTACCTTGAAGATTGACCCTTTAGACAATATGTGTGCTATGTTCAAAATACTGTATGCTATAACTGTAGGGCCATTACAAAACTAGTGATGTTCTGCTTTTTTAAGTCATCAGCTGTCTAAATCCCTTCGCGACTCTTTCCAGGCCTCACCCCTCAGTGGCCCTGCTTCACACCCAGAGTGTTTATGCCTAGCTGCAATGTGTCCTCTAGCTGCTTGCCTGGATGGATAATAGAGGGTGTGTGTATGTGTCTATAGAAAGTAGTCTACTCCAAAAACAAACCTACATTAGTTGCTGTACCCACTATTTGTCTCTGTGATCCTCAGAAGGGAATGTTGCTTCAGGCTGAAAAAGGTGCCCCATCCCAATCTAAATATTTTAATGAAATAGCTAATTTGCTTTTCCATGTTTATCAGTTTGAAAGTAAATCAGTGTTAAAAACCTTTTGTGTCTGTTCTTTTTCAGGGGTGACATTTGGGAATAGTGTTATCACTGGTATGGAAGAAGAGAATCTGGAATCTCTGGCACTGGATTCTGAATCTAATATGGAAACCCGTTCTCTTGGTAAATTATTTTGTCTAACCTGAATAACGGTTTCTAATTATCTGACAAAGTGTGCATGCACACGAAAGCTCATACCAAAATAAAAACTTAGTTGGTCTTTAAGGTGCTACTGAAGGAATTTTTTTATTTGGTTTCTAATTGTAATTGCTTCCAATTCTGATTATTAGGCTGTGAGTGCTATTGCTTATGTAGCCAAAACTGCACCACCCATTCACAAGAGATATATATTGGAAGGTTTGGTGGTGACCCCCAAGCTTCTCAGAAGTACAAAACTATTTTTAAACAAAATAAGTAACAGGGAACAGCCCAGTGAGGACTTAGCATGAACACTGGTCACAGAATGCTGATTGCTGGGGAAAGGCAAATGAAATAGCTGGAACCTCAAACACCTGACACTGAAACCTTTTGTTAACGGTTCCAATTGCCTATATAGTGGCACCTTGATTCTCAAGCTTAATCCGTTCTGGGAGTCCATTTGACTCCCAAAACCATTCAAAAACCAAGGTGCAGCTTCTGATTGGCTGCAGGAGCTTCCTGCACTCAAGTGGAAGTCACATTGGATGTTCGGCTTCCAAAAAACATTCACAAACTGGAACACCTACTTTGCAGCATTCAAAAGCCAATTTGTTTGGGAGCCAAGCCATTTGAGTACCAAGGTACCACTGTAATAATACTGATCAGAGTCTGCATTGATTTGTAATGGAAGATAATAGTTTTAATAGTTATTGGTCTCTGACTTAATTCTTTATTATATATAGATAGAAGATAGATGTAAACTGCTTTGATATTTTTATAATAATAGCGGTATATAGATATTTTTGTAAATAAATAAGTAAAACTTTTCAGTTACTTCATTCTCATATGCTGCTACAGGACACGTCTTGGTCTTTCGTTATAGGTCAGCATTCCCCAACTTGATGTATTCCAATGTGTTAGGCTGCAGTTCTCATCATACTATCCAGGGCTGGTGGGAGTTATAACCTAAAGCATTTGTAGGTTACCAGGTTGGGGAAGATGGATCCAAGCCAATAGACAAGTGGCTAGTTGCACTTGTGAATTCATAGCCCTGATCAGACTTTTATATAATAGGCTGAGTAATACGATGTCCATTCATCTTGGTCATAGTCTCCACCTACCCATTGCCAGGATAGGTAGCTGCCATATTGGTAAGCTGACAGTCCTTCGTTGATTAAGCATGAAAGGGAAGAGGTGTGGAAAAACAAGGTGTAATGGACAGAGAAACTTAACACTATGCCCTGTTTCTACTATAACTTTGCATTCTGTTTAGTTGGAATTTCAAGAGGAAGTATGTTTTTGCTCAAAAGTTCAAAAATGAAACATACACAGGAAGAAGTGTAAAACATGTTACTGTTTATGGGAAGGAAATTTTAAAATCCATGTTTAAAATATGCAATCCTTTGTATCATTTCTCTTCAACATCAGCTTTGGATGACAAAAGTGAGCAAAGCAATGACGATGAACAAAAAACAATTAAACCCACAAGTAAGGAGTTCAAGAAAACTTGGGGGTTTCGGAGAACGACAATTGCAAAGCGTGAAGGTTTAGGGGATGCTGAAATGGACATCACCGAACAGCCATCTCCACAGCAGCAAAGTCTGGCTCTTAGGCGTAGTGGGCGACAGCCCAAACGCACTGAACGGGTAGAAGAATTTCTTACAACTGTAAGGCGCAGAGGAAGAAAGAATCTTCCCACAGCTCTTGAGGACTTGAGTGAGCCAGCATCCTGCCATGTTACAGACATTGAAACTGCTTCTGAAGGCAGTGTAGAAAGCATGTCAGATGTAAAAGGCATGTCTCAGAAGTGTCACTCAAAGGGCATTAAGGGCCAGCCAGCTGGGAAAGGGAGAACCACTAAAGAACATGACTATGAGGAAAGGGAGGATGATACATCTGACAGTGATAGTGATGGGTTAACACTGAAAGAGCTACAGAACCGTCTGAGAAAGAAATGTGTCGAGCAGAAACCTACAGAACTAACTCTGAAAGAGTTACAGAATCGTCTCAGGAAAAAACATCAAGAACAAAATCCTACAGAGACAGTTGATGTTCAAGCAGGCAACCAAATTAAGCCCGAAATTGCTGTAAAGCAAGAACCAGAAAGTATAGGCAATACCAAGGCTGGAGATCAAGGAACAATTCCCAAAGAAATGACTGAAGCAGTTCAGGTTAAGAAAGAAGTAAGATCTCCTGCACATACTGGGGATGAACCTGAAGAATCCAAAAAGAGCAAATCAGAGTCTGAAGTTTATGATCCTAGTACTCTGTACTGTATCTGTCAGCAGCCTCACAACAACAGGTATTACCTATTTACTTATTTATTTCATAAAATTTATACACCGCTTGATTGTAAAAAAAACCCTCAAAGCGGTTTACAAAAGATAAATTAGTAAAATCAAGAAAAATTCATGGCCATATACAGAAGTTAAAATAGTTTTTCAAAAACTTTTTTTTCCACAATAGCTTCTAAAATAGCTACAGTGGTACCTCTGGTTATGAACTTAATTCGTTCCAGAGCTCCATTCTTAACCTGAAACCATTATTAACCTAAGGTACCACTTTAGCTAATGGGGCCTCCTGCTGCCGCTGCACCGCCAGCACGTGATTTCTGTTCTCATCCTGAGGTAAAGTTCTTAACCCGAGATACTACTTCCGGGTTAGCGGAGTCTGTAACCCGAAGTGTTTGTAGCCCGAGGTGTTTGTAACCCGAGGTACCACTGTATAGTAGTCGGATAAAATCTTTATTCAGGAAGTTGGGTTCTTACAGAAGCTTGAGAGTTGAAGTGTTGATGTGTACTCATTGATTAAACATAAAATAGACAATTTTGAAATTTCTGCTCTAAGAGACCGTCTATTATGTACAAGTACTTTTTATAAAGGTTTGAAAGTTTTGTACAGTTTTGAGCAGGCATCCCCAAAATGCGGCCCTCCAGATGTTTTGGCCTACAACACCCATGATCCCTACCTAAGAGGACCAATGGTCAGGGATGATGGGAATTGTAGTCCAAAGCATCTGGAGGGCCAAAGTTTGGGAATGCCTGGTTTTGAGGGATAGAGGGGTAGTTGTTGAATACAGTTGAGAGAGCATGCATATGGAACTTTCAAACAACAATTTAATTTTGTGTTGCTATGAATGCACAATTTAAATGCATCTGCTGTGCTACCACATGGCCCTTCACATACATCTACCACTATTGTTCAGTCCCAGTAGTCTGAGGTACAGAAGTTCTAATTTAGGGTGGAAGCGTTCATATGGTTTAATCTGTCAAGAGGGAAGTAGTACTCTGAATTTTCAGGAAGGGAAAATGCAGTTTTGGGAAGGTTTGTTAGAGGATCATGGAATTGTAGAGTTGGAAGGGACCCCGGGAGTCATGTGGTCCAACCCCCTGCGGTGCAGGAATCTCAGATAAAGCAACCATTACAGATAACCATCCAACCTCTGCTTAAAAATCTCCAAGGAAGGAGAGTCCACAACCTCCCGAGGGAGTCTGAACAGCTCTTAACATCAGAAAGCTTTTCCATAAGTTTAGTCAGAATCTCCTTTCTTGTAACTTGAAGCCATTGTTGTTCCTGAGTAGTCTGTAGGAATGCAAAGGTGACAAAGAAAGACAATTGTATATGGGTTTGGCAAAGCAGTGGGAGTCATATGTAGGGGTGAAGGTGGTGTTAAATTGCAGCATTTACTGAGATATTTGGGCATTTAATTATGTAAAGAAAAGAGTTAAATGGGATAATGAAATAAGCTTTTGTCTGATTTCATATACAGTGGTACCTCGACAACCAAACGATTTGACTTCCGAAGGTTTCGACTTCCAAAGTCGACAACCACGGAAGTATTTTCCCCGTGCGCGCGGTCGACGCCTGCGCAAAGCGGTGCGCACGGTCGGCGCATGAGCAGAAGCGCGAAATCGCGCTTCACACATGTGCAGAAGCAGCGCTTCGACATCCGAAGACTTCGACTTACGAAGACGGCAGCGGAACGGATCGTCTTCGTAAGTCGAGGTACCACTGTAGATGTGGGATATTTTTTATTTACTGTTGTGGTGGTGATATAACTAAACTTATTGGCTGTATTTGATTGTAATCAGACAGATTTTGTAAAACTGAAGTATTTCACATTTTTGCCAACCCTTTCCTTTTTTAGGTTTATGATTTGTTGTGATAGATGTGAGGAATGGTTTCATGGGAACTGCGTAGGGATTTCAGAGGCTCGTGGACGACTCTTGGAAAGGAACGGGGAGGACTATATCTGCCCAAATTGCACCATTCTGCAGGTGCATGATGAGACAGTTATGGACGCAGACCAACAACAAACCATGTTGGGACAGGTAACAGGTGATGGCACAGAGCTTACAAGCATAGGAACTGTTGAGCAAAAGTCCATTGAAGACCAAGGAATCAAGGGACGGATTGAAAAGGCTGCAAATCCCAGTGGAAAGAAAAAGCTCAAAATATTTCAACCAGTGAGTATTTAATTTGTAGTGGCATGAGGCTAAGTGTCTAGTGCAACTGTTCTGGTTCAGAATTGAAGTGAAAGAAAAAGTCACCCTAGGTATAATTAATTTTTTATTTTTAGTACGGTGTGTTAGTTATCATATTAAGCAAATACACTACTTAGGTAATTCATTATACTTAGTGCATCAGAATACTAATATATTTTAGAAGAGGAAATAGGCGAAGTATTGCTCATTCTTAGCTACCTTGGTTGCATCTGCATGCTGTTCTGTCATCCTATCTTAGTTCTCTCTTGCTATAGGGCTATAATTTGATGTTTGTTTAAATGTTACCAAGTTTCTTAGACATTACATTAACAAAATGCTTTCTCTTTTTGCTCTATTTCCTATCCCCTAAGTATCTCCTTCCATAATTGTCCTATTTATCCTGTGTATACTAAAAAGGAAAGGTGGGGTGAGGGAGCAACATATTCATATGGAATAGTCATAGTAGGCACACCCTGCTGCATAAATATCCATTTAAGATATGGATGAGCTATCCATAACCATAATTTCTTTTTGTATTGTGCTTCAGTTATTTTAAGAATAGGGAACAGATTATTATGAAAGCCTCTGTTCATTTCTGAATCTCAGAAGTTGCTAATTGCTTCCTAGGTTTCTATATCAGGGATAGGAAGTCTTTGACCCTGCAAATGTTAGTCTACAATTCCCATCATCCCTAACTATTGGTCATTTTGGCTAGGTTTGATGGAAGTTGGAGTCCAAGAACATTTGGAGGATCAAGCTCCCCACCTATCATGGCTATATGTGATTTCAATTTCTGTTGTTAATTTTGGTGTAGAGTTTATTAGATGTTACTAGAGAGTCCTGGCATTTTTATTGGAATGTGCCATAATCTAAATCCTTTTGCAATTGGTCTTCCCTGAAAAGTCCCAAATCTACTTTCACTTTATAAAATAAAATTTATAAAAATAATCAGCATAACTGTTGGGAGATGAATTATTAAAGCAGATCCTTCCTCCACACATTTGATGATAAACCAGATTCTGGAGGCACATTATTATAGTAGACAAATTATGCAAATTTCACTTAATCTTATACTATATGTGATATATAACTCCATGAGTAAAACTTACCATGAACTAATAAGGAATTTGCTAATCCCTAGTTTCTAGTAAAGGCATAATTTAAGACACATCTATTCTGGAATAGATTATCAAAGTGTGGAACATACCAGTAATTGGGGTGGAGGAAACAGAACAGATTTGAGAGATGGGAGACCACCCATAGAGTGTTTAGAAAGTGAGGAATGGAGTACCGGGGGGTGGGGTGCAAAGGGAAGGGGAAATGTCCCAAATCAAATGAGATGTCTGCATTTCAGATGATTTATTTACTTTCCCTACACTCATTCTGATGTGGTTCAGGAGAGGGCCCCATTCTTCCAGGGAGGCTTTGGGGAGGGGGCAGGGGGAGAAAGGGTGGAAAACATTCTTTCTGTGAACTCCTTTCATTCACTTATGGATTCATACTGATTAGTTCACCTTTATGTGGGAGGAATCCTCCCAGAAGGCAAAAGTAGATTCCGCATCCCCACTGGCCTTGCTCATAGAAGTTGTCACTGTGTTAGAACTTAACATTACCCTTCTTAGTCAAGTAGACTAAGTAGTCAAGTAGACTTGGCTATTTCTAAGAAAACAAAAACCCAAGTTCTACAAATCTTTTTAGAATGTACATCCAAACATACATGCAGAAAAGTAAGAAAAACACCTATAGATCGCAAAATGCAGACAGTCTTTAGCACATGAACACATATGAAAAAGATAGAAACAGGTGAAAAATGGAAGGGCAAACCACCATTAAGAAAAGCAATTCTTTAAAATATATCTGAACTTTGTCAAAGTGCATGTAAGACAGCTTGGTTTTTAGCATTGTTGTGTCAAAATCTTGCCAGTGATAAAGTGGTTAAATATTTTTTCTTTTCTCTTTTAATTTCTTGTGCTGTTGTTCAGGTAGTTGAAGAGCCTGAAGCAGCCAGTTGCATTGGCCCAGGGTGTTCTAATGTCGCTCAGTCAGGTTCTGTGTACTGTGGACATGAATGCATTCTCAAACATGCTGCAGCCACCATGAAGTTTCTAAGTGAAGGTAAAGAGCAAAAGCCAAAAGAGAAGACCAAACCAAAAGTTGAACGAGCTGTTGCCGTAAAACCTCAGCCTATGGTAAGTCTGAATTGTTTTTGAAGCAAATAGCCCTTACCAAACCACACACAGAGAGATCTTGGAGAGACAGACATTTTGTAAAATAGAAAAAAATGCATTTGCATGGTAAAAGATCCAGATTTTTCATGAAGTTATTTTGTGTGCTCCCTTGATGAGATCTCATCAGTCTATCTAACTAAGAACATAATATCTTTGCTGGATCAGAACAAATGCCTATCTAGTCCACCATCCTGTTCCCTCTGTGGCTTATGAGAAATGCACAAGCAGGGCATTTCCACTGTTGTGTACCTTAGTGGTATGGTAACTAATTTTCTTCCTGTTGTATATAACTATTGATAACCTTATACAGTGGTACCTCGCAAGATGAAATTAATTCGTTCCACGAGTCATTTAGTATTGCGAAAATTTCGTCTTGCGAAGCGCTGTTTCCCATAGGAATGCATTGAAATTTAATTAATGTGTTCCTATGGGCAAAAAAAGAGATCTCCAATGAAATGACTCCATAGCAAAGCAGCTTAAGGCGCAATCCAGTGCTCACAAACCCTGACTCACCCGCCAAGCCCAGGAGCAGCCACAGCAGCCACATTGCCCCCAAGCACCACGACCGCTCTGGAGGTTTTAAGGCTATGGGGAGGGGGAAGCAGGAGGAGGGCCAGGGAGAGGCTCCTTCCCTCCTTCCCCAGCAGTCGGACTCTTGTGCCCAACCAGACAGACAGCCTCTCCCGTTCGCGTGCAGCTTTCTCGTGTACCCAGCCAAGAAGGGGCTCCACTCCCTCGGGGTTCTGCACGGCGGCTTAAGGCAAGAGTGAGGGGGGATCCGGCTGCTGGTCGGCTGCCAGCGGCTGTTTCGGTGTGGTGCCACCAATCGCCATGTCCCTGTGGAAGCCGGGCGATGGCGGCGGAAGCGCGAGGCGGGCGGGCTCCCCGGAGGAGGTTCGGTCTCCTTGATGGGCCATCCCTGGACTTTCTCCTCCTCGTGGCACCCCTGCCCTGCTTCGTCTTGCAAAGTTTTCTATACCACGGCCATAGAAAACTTTGTCTTGTGAGTCTGCAAAAAAAAAGCAACATGTTTTCGTCTTGCGAGTTTTTCATTGCGCGAGGCGTTCGTCTAGCGAGGTACCACTGTACTCAAGGAATTTAACTAATCCCCATTTAAAGCAGTCTATGTTGGTTATTGTCATACTTTGATGAGTTTATACTGTGTGAAGAAGTATTTCCTTTTGTGTGTCCTGAATCTTCTATCCATTTAGCTAATTTGAATGATCACAACTTCTGGTGTTGTAGGAAGGGGTGGGGGATTGCATTTCCCATCCTAAATCCCACCACCACCATTGATGTGAGAACAGCATTATATATACAGTGGTGCCTCGCAAGACGAATTTAATTCGTTCCAGGACTCAATTCGTCCTACGAAAGATTTGTCTTGCGAGTCGCGTTTTCCCATAGGAATGCATTAAAACTTAATCATTGAAACTTCGCAAGAGAAAGCGGCGGCCATAGAACACCTCGCCATCTTGCGAGTCCCTCGCGCAACGCAAAACTCTTTCGTCTTGTGAGTTTTTCATTGCGCGAGGCATTCGTCTAGCGAGGTACCACTGTATGTCTGCTTTACAGAATCATTAAAAGAACTGCTGTCTCTCCCAAGAATATGCTGTTTTATAGCACTAGTTACAAAGCAACTACAAAGATTGTTAGCCACATTAAGACCAGAAGGTATCAAAAAAAGCAAAACTCCAAACCAGTAACATTCCTTGAAAAAGACATTTGATACATTTCTGGCACACACAGGTTCACAATTGAAGATTAGTGCCCCATTTGATCTCATTACGCTGATACAGTTCTCATAATAGCCTCATACAGAGGTTCTTGCTTGTAAAATAATAATAATAATAATAATAATTAATAATAATAATAATAATAATAATAATAATAATTTATTATTTATACCCCGCCCATCTGGCCGGGTCTCCCCAGCCACTCTGGGCGGCTTCCAACAGAAAAATAAATCACAATAATCTATTAAACATTAAAAGCCTCCCTGAACAGGGCTGCCTTCAGATGTCTCCTAAAAGTCTGGTAGTTGTTTTCCTTTTTGACATCTGTTGGGAGGGCGTTCCACAGGGCAGGCGCCACCACCGAGAAGGCCTTCTGCCTAAAAACATACTTGAGAACAGGGATCAGCACACTAAGCTGTGCCTCACTGTTGCACACCAACTCATGGAGGGCAACGATCTACATGTTTAATGGTCATAGGAATAGCAGAACAATTTATTGCAGAATAGAGAATGATTTTGAAAACATTTGCCCTGTGTAGTCACTTGATCATGAGTGCATTAAACTGAATCTCTTCCCTGTCCCCTGCAGTCATCCACCAATTCAGGGAGTGGAAACCGCTGAAGTGGGGAACTTCCTGTACTCATGGAGGCTCCCCAAACAAATTATATCCACAGTTAGGCGCAGGTTGTTCTTTGTTTCAGATCCTTTGCACCCATGTTAATCCATGGGTTGGCTGAACATCAGCTACAAACAGGTGCTCAGCCACCCTATATGATCTGCATTCACTTTGCTATAGTTGTGTATTGTGCATACTATTGATCCCAAGCCATGGTTATAGTTTCTTGAGGTGGCATGCAGAGAAATATAATACGGAATTTTGTTGTATGAGATGTTTGTAAGTTCTCTAATACATAATGAACTGACCTCTACTCCTGTGTTATTATGACTGTATTATTGTAATACTTAGTGATTAAGGTTCTGCTGGTTACACAGGCCGGTATCAAACCTCTCTCCACACAGAAGAGACCAGCTCCTGAAAAAAGAGAGATTATCATGAAGAAAACTGTGGCAGCACCCGTAAAGACCGAAGTAAATACTCAGACAGTTACTAAAGAGCCAGCTTCAGAAAGCAGCACACCATCCTGGGCAAGCGATCATAATTATAATGCAGTAAAGCCAGAAAAGACTCCTGCCATTTCATCATCACTGTTGTTCAAATGTATGTATTTCACAGGGATATACCTCTGCAATCATTACACTTTCCTTGAGTACCTTTCAACTTTTGACCCTGTTAAATTAGAAAGGGGTTTTAATTACGGTCTTTCCCCATCTTCAAAGATTTGCACACATACCTCTCAGGGAGAGTTTCAAGGCTCATATATAGAAACGACAGCTTGGGGGTTTCCCTCAGGTTGTATAAAATGGCGTATACTTGCAGGTTAACAAACCTATTATTTTTCATAGATGATAGGTATGTTCTAATAGAAGGTAGGTAATGGTAAACATTTATTTGTTTCCTAAGTTTATATAATGTACAGAGTAACTGTTTTGTTCACTTTCATTTAAGTCCCTATCTGCCTTTGCATTATGACTTGGGAATGTCAGGTCTACATGGTTTCTGAATGATTCAAATGGATAATTTACATGCATACACAACCACACAACTTTTAGGTATTAATTTTGGGAGGGGCTGATCCTCCTTCCAAGAACGTGACTTACGTGAAATCATGTCCAGGCCCATCTTAAACCATAGGGATTTTTATCTATGAAAGTTATGTGTCAGAGGCTTTCATCAAGGTAGAACAATAGGAAGAGAGTTCTCACCTTGAATGTCACAACTTGAAAGTATTTGAAAAACATTTTTGGCAACATTTAGCTTATAAAGGTAAGTAAGCTAGCACTTTGCAATGTAAAAATTATTGTTCTCTTAGGCCTGTTTTACTTCATTTAAACAGTGTTGCAGTTTTTTTTTAATTGCATGGCAAAAGGTAAAGGACTTAATGCGCAAATGTGTCAGACATATTTGTAATCCCCGATATAAGGCTCTGCATCAGTAACAGTAGAAAAAGACAAAACTCTTAGGTCTGCTACTAAGATAACAGTCTCTAAATGTTTGCTTGATTACCACTGGAAGATGGCTTTGGTGAAACCCTGAAAGAGTGGAGTTCCAGGGCTTGAGGAGAAGCCACCTTTCGTTTTGGCCTGCTTTCATTTTGGGGGGTTTGACCCATAAAGTAATGCCTTTTGCTTGTCAGTGGCAGCCAAGAGCAGGAGGACTTTGTATCTAAGGCATGTAGGATCCAAACACCTTTATTTAAAACCTCCCATAGGTTTGTTTCTCCTTTCACTTTCATTAACCCAGCCCAGCCTTTCAACGAAATCTACGAAGCTTTCCAGTCCGCCTGCCTGCACATAGCCCTATGAGTCACTTCTGGCACAACAGTCTGAAGGAGCCAGTTATCTTCCAGCTTACTAAAGCTTCCTTACCTAGTCACTCCAAGGCTACTTTGCCAGGCAAGTGACTATTGAGAAGCCTAATCTTAGCAATGTCTATATCAATTAACTGGTACATTATCAAAATGTGAGCATTTTTGTGAAATCCCATAACTAGCAGGGAAATTTAGAGTTGGAACTATCTTTTTTTGTTGCTGTTATGCTTGAAAATGGACATATTCGTTTAGTTTGCATTTAGTGAAGAGCTTTCACCATCTCTAGAAGGTGCTCCCACTTCAAGGTAAGTTCTATGAATGTCTTCGAGTTATTTGTATCACTGCTAAACTACCAAATATAAATTCATTCATTGAAACGACTCCTTTCTCCTTCAGTGGTGGAGGTTATCCAGGAGTGGTTACTCCTCCCCCTTTCTTGGGAGGCAGTGTTATACAAGATTTTTATCTGTAGACTGATTAGTCCTGCCACTCTGTGGGGTTGGGCATGTACAGAAGTCTTATTGATCATCACCTGATGGAGTAGATCTGGATCTCACGTACATTACATGAAACTTCATTCATCTCCTTTCTGATCTCTGAAAAACACACTAATATGGCAGAGAGCAGTAAGCTCTACAGCATTAGAGACATGGCACCCTACTGTGCTCCATCTACTCTTGCATGTCTTTGCACTCCTCAGACGTATCTAAAGTAACATGGCGCCTCTCTGCTCTGTACCTAAGGAGGGTACTTATGACCCCATGCTGATTGGATGCTCGCTGCACTGTAGTGCCTGGTTGTGAGTGTTCATTTTCCTGAAAAATGACCCTAAAAACCTCATCACACTCTTAAATAAGATGTTAGTAAAGGGAACTTCTTAGTTAACTGCACTTGTTTTCTTTTATAATAGCCATACGTTACTCTAGAGCAGAGGTTCCCAAACTAGTCTGCAGGCTTCATTCAAGTGGTCCATGACATTTCTCCAACAATACAGTCTAGCACAGTGCATCACAGTCACTACAACAAACAAGAAAAATCATTAAGTAGTTCTCCAAGACCCTCAGTAATTTTCAGGTGGTTTGTGTCTGTGGGGGGGGGGGGAGGAATTTGGGGAAATGTTGCTCTAGAGCAGGCATGTCAAACCTGCGGCCCTCCAGATGTTTTGGACTACAATTCCCATCTTCCCCAATCACTGGTCCTGCTAGCTAGGGATCATGGGAGTTGTAGGCCAAAACATCTGGAGGGCCGCAGGTTTGACATGCCTGCTCTAGAGTAATTTTGTACAGTTAGGTCCTTTTCAGAGTTCTGCTCAATACTGCACCCAGCACCTTGTGGGACCCTACTACACATTAAGCAAACACATGATACTGCTGTTCTGAGGAACTTCAGATGGAAAGAATGAAGGAGATTCCATGCATATTGCTCTGGGCAAAACAATAACACTGTAGGGAGGAAAAGGATTCCCTAATGTGCCAGTATACCATGTAGGCTGATAGTGGACTGTGGGGAGGCGAGGGAGTAGCTTCAGTATTATATATCCTATTACTGTGACGGGTATCTTACTATAACATCAAATGTCCCTTACCCATGATTATATTTTAAAAAATAAAACAAATATGCTCGTAGGGAGAGGGTTGGGAATTAGCAGATCAAGTTCTCAATTTGGACTTATAGTCCATGGCTATTGAGTCACTATCTTGAATTCAATGAAACTGTTCTAGTACTGAGGAAAGGAAGCAATGTTCTGTACCCTAACATTCCTATCACACCTTTGTCACTGTTTACAGGTACTCAGCCACTGGAAGAAAAATTTCTGTTACTCAGAAAAAGAGTGGGGTTTTCTTTCAGTCTTATTAGAGAAATTTATTGTGGGCTACCCCATTTTACCCTGACAACAGCCTTGTAAGGCAAGTCAGGCTGAGAGATAGTGACTTCCTGGTGAATGTTCTAATTGAACAAGGTTTTGAACCTGAGTTCCCCACATTAGATTCAAAAAGTTCTGCTATTTGACTATGCTTGAATTTATTTGTTTCTTAACAGCAAACAATATACAATCATACCCTGCTTTATGAGAGTAGGATGGAAAGGAGAATTTCAGATTACTTAAACATGCTTTTCAGTACACAACTTCAACATTAAACACACAGCTATAAAACCAAATCTGTTTTGCCATAATTATGTATATGTGTCTATTGCAATAGCATTTTTGATGTATTTTAATGCAGGTCAGTAGGGAATTCACTTACTCTGTCATTCTGAAAGTATGATGGTGTCATACATTGTCATGCAGTCTTGAGATGGCTGCAGGACAAATGTAGTCACAAACAAAGAATGTGGAATTAAAATCCAAATAATGGGACAGAGTATTTCAAGTGCTGGTAAGAAACTTATTACAAAACCAATCCAGAAATCTGATGGATGAACCTTCTGCCACCTACTGGGCAGGAGAGAGATAAAGTTTCTTAATTTTTGTTATCCTCAGTTGATTCTAACTGTCTAGAATTAGAACATTGATGATAGGATTTAAACATCTCTCAACATACCATCTGCTTTTCCTTTGCAGTTGAGAAAAACGAAATTGATAGATTTACTGGCCACAATGAAAGCTTTAATGTACTTCTGACTTCAAAAATTTCCTTGTAGCTTTTATTTCTCTCTGTAAAAACTAGAATATTGAGAGTCACTGGGGGATGAAAATGTTTTGACAGTGGAAAGCTGTGAAAGAAAAAGCAGCAACAATGAAATTAGGGGAAGTATATATGACAAGCCCTTATAAAAATAACTTATTACTAACACACCACCTATCTGACTGGGTTGCACCAGCCACTCTGGGTGGCTGGGTCCATAAGCAAAAGAGGAATTCAAAAAGAAATTCTAGCAATGAAAGGGTTAAATTACAGTAGTATATAGTTACTGGTCCTGCTTTAAGCTACTTTTTTCTAATAAGAAGTCAGGACTAGTCTTTAATGGAAAGGAAGGGCTGAGAGGAGTATTTAAGTTAGTTTTAAAGTGCTAGGATGCTTTAACATCACATTGATCTATACTGAGGTCAAGAGTAGTGTCAGAGTGCTGTTGTAAACTCCATTAATCAATTAAAAGTGTTTAAATAGAAGTAATTAGCATTCTGGTGAGAAGAGGAAGGGGCTGGCAACATCTCAAAATTGCAGCCAAGATATTCTAAACGTATGTGGAGAAATCATTAAGAACTCTCGCGACTTAACAGTAGAGGAAGCATATCACTAATTTTTCTTCAAGAACAGCAGAACACCTTGAAGTTCAATGTTTTCTCATTGTAGAGCTTTTTCAGATGAGAATTGTTGAAAACCAGAGGGTAGTATTTATGGGAATAGAAAGACTACGAGTACTCTAAAAATCCAGCCTTGTTAATTAGTGACTGATCTGCAAAAAATACTTACTCATGAGAGGGTTTCCTTTTATGAGTAAAAAGGCTAGTAAAAGTGTAGGAGGCTGACAGAGGAGATATTTGTTGACAGCCTTCCAACACTGACAGCCTGGTTGATTTATATGCTAGGTGCACAAGAAGGGACTGCCTCCTGTGTAAGCAATAAAAAGGCCTGCTCTCTGGGTATTCTGCTGCACGTTTGTGCTGGCAAAGGAGGAAGGGGCTTTCCTTTTCCCACAGCCAGGGTAGAAGCTAATAAATTGCAACAAATTGGTCTTGAGGGAATTTTGTGCCCTTGCCTATCTGGTATTCGTGATCGCCAGAGGCGCCAGACAAGTGCTTAAATATGAGTGTTCTAATCACTTGAGCATTTGTTCTGATCAGAGCAAGTCATATTTTGTGCCCTATTGTGCCATATTGTGCCCTAGAGCATTTGCGAAATGTTCCATCCTGGGTAGGTGTAAGACGCTACATACTAGCCTGGAATTAAAAAGATGATTATATAGAAGTAAGGGTAGTGTGCAGAATCGGGGCAAGTTTGGGGCTGTCATGTGTCTACCTCTTCAATTCTTTCTTGGTTAATCAAATATAAAGGGAATGTAAGGCTCCTTCCTACTATATATGTTTTGTGTTTTTAATCATCATTACCTTAAACTGGCTGAGTAACTAATTGGAACTCTTCCTCCTCCCCTCCAAATAAAAGGGGTTCTCCGTGCTGATGTCTCATACTTCCAGTATTACAGACAAAGGAGCAGATCTGGACTGCTGCGTGGCTTCTGCCTGTGCCTGAAAGCAGTGAATGGGAGCTGAAGATGCCCTCCGTGGAGCTACATCTTCAAGATCTATGCAAGAAGACTTAAGCGGTGGGCTGCACCACATATTGCAGGGGAGGTGTATAAGCTGCAGAAACATCCACTTACCTGAGTTGGGTTTGGGAGTGTGTGGAGATTTTTCTTGTCCCACAGGCCAACTGGTGAGACTCTAGATGTCCAAGGAAGGCATGCTAGACCTTGCCATGATAGGTTTCCATAAACCTTCAGCACCAGGGCTTGCCAGTTCAATGTCCCATTTGCAATTGGTGCCACCTTGGATGATTCAGAGGAAGAAAACCGTCCTGAAAAGCGGCTATCCTTCCCTGCCTATAGTAGATCACTACTGATAAGGCTGTTTAAAGTTCATCACACAGCACGTCACAATTGCCCAGCTAAGTTGAAAACAGGTTCATCACTAATCATTTCTAAAAGGCTATATCAAACACACATGAAGCAATGCCTTATATTTATTTTCTGTACAGCACTGTGTATAGACAGCATTCATTTTCCTTCAGTTTCCCTTTTGTAAGGCTGGAGAAAGCTAATTCACCCATATCTAGAATATGATCATGGTTGAAATGCAGAGAAGCTGCCTTAATCAAGTTCTACAAGTTCGAAAGCTGATTGTAGGCAGCAGCAAACAGTTGCAGTTTACATTTGTTCCAAGTGGGGAGTAGTACAACTGAAAATAGATTGAACCAACAAGCAGTCATGGGTGACTTGAATTGGGGAAATGCTCATAGACTTGTCTAACTATTACGAGGAAATCCTGACACAGATGAACAGCCTGTTCTAACACTTGGAGTCCAGAATCTGGGTTTAAAGCAAGCATTGCTTTCAAGCCTGATTTGATGACCCTTGAGAGGGGTGGGCAATGCAGCGTGTTTTGAGATTGGGGGAGGGGGGTAGATGCACTTTGGGATGCGGGTGGCGCTGTGGGTTCAACCACAGAGCCTAGGGCTTGCCGCTCAGAAGGTCGGCGGTTCGAATCCCCACGACGGGGTGAGGTCTCATTGCTCGGTCCCAGCTCCTGCCAACCTAGCAGTTCGAAAGCATGTCAAAGTGCAAGTAGATAAATGGGTACAGCTACAGCGGGAAGGTAAACAGCGCTGTGGATTAAACCACAGAGCCTAGGGCTTGCCGATCAGAAGGCCGGCGGTTCGAATCCCCACGATGGGGTGAGCTCCCGTTGCTCGGTCCCAGCTCCTGCCAACCTAGCAGTTTGAAAGCACGTCAAAGTGCAAGTAGATAAATAGGTACCGCTACAAGCGGGAAGGTAAACAGCGTTTCCAAGCACTGCTCTGGTTCGCCAGAAGCGGCTTAGTCATGCTGGCCACATGACGTGGAAGCTGAACGCCAGCTCCCTCGGCCAATAACGCGAGACGAGCGCCGCATGCCCAGAGTCGGTCATGACTGGACCTAATGGTCAGGGGTCCCTTTAGATGCACTTTAGAAGGTGCTTAGTGGGTCCAGAAGGAGAACCAGGAACAAAAAATAATTGATACATAATGCGGGTGGCACTGTGGTCTAAACCACTGAGCCCTAGGGCTTGCCGATCGGAAGGTCAGCGGTTCGAATCCCCGCAACAGGGTGAGCTCCCGTTGCTCAGTCCCAGCTCCTGCCAACTTAGCAGTTCAAAAGCACATCAAAGTGCAAGTAGATAAATAGGTACCACTCTGGCGGGAAGGTAAACGGCGTTTCCATATGCTGCTCTGGTTTCACCAGAAGCGGCTTAGTCATGCTAGCCACATGACCGGAAAAACTGCGGACAAACGTCTGCTCCCTCAGCCAGTAAGGCGAGATGAGCGCTGCAACCCCAGAGTCGTTTGTGACTGGACTTAACGGTCAGGGGTCCCTTTACCTTTACAGATTTAAATGCATAACAGGAACTATCTTCCTCCAATCGCAGACAGGAGGATTTGAGGCAGATTTTGGTGACACATCTAGGAACCAAAGATTCAGGGCTACATTAGGATGCTTGAGTGTCTTTCAAGCATGGCTCTACGAGCTGCTGATGCTCTGAAGTGTTGTGTTCATCTCCCAACAGTGAACATGCAGAGGCAACACTTGAGTTACAGTTTGTGGTAAGTAATATTGTGGAATGGCTGCAGCACCTGCTTATCTTTGCCATTTATACTATCCTTCAATATTATGGAAGTGCTTGGAATGGGTTTTGCTTTTGGGGGGTTTAAAATACCCCTCTTACAAGCCTTCACACCCATCTTTTGCACTGTGAATGGGGGCTTGGGTGGTTCTTTATTTACCTGGGGATTGGTCATTCCTACAAGAACATTCCACTTCCATTGTCTTAAGAGGACTGGATGTTCTCTGTTAAAGAGAACATTACACACTCCATAGCACAATTCTGCAATAGGGCTGCATTTAAATATTGTCAGTGTATAATAAAAAGGGAAATACAATAAATACTGGAATTGATTAGGCATATGTGATTAGCAGCATATGAAAATTACCTCAAGTTTGGCCCACTGATAAGACAGTTACTAAGATCTTGAACACACTCTAATAGCTGTGTCAGCAGTTGTGAATTACTAGCTTAGCCTTCTATTTCAGTTTCCCTGTTCAGCAAAGGGGAAACGTAGTAAATTCAGTAAAAAGCCACCTTGGCTTTAGGGGAGTTGGAATGAGAGCAAACTTTTCCGCATTCTGACCATCTGGTTTCTTGAGACCAATAAGGCCTGCAGAAGTTCCTATCTAGTTTTAGCCTTGCACAAATCAGCAACCCAAGAACAGCACGCAAGATTCTCGTAACCCACTCGCTGGGAATCATTAAATTGCAAACTGTGCCACACTCAGACTTGGCAGAAACTGCTTTCTCAGAAATCTGCAATAAAATGTATTTGGGTGTTTTGTACATTTTAGCTACAGCAAACAAAACTAGCACAATCCATGTACTCAATTCTCAAATCAACCTAAGCAGAGCTTGCATTTACAATCCTCAAGATGCTTACCAACTATCCCACACATGATACTAAATCTTGCTTCTTGCCAGAAGATGCCACCTGAGCCCTTTTACTGCAGTTTACATTTCGTGTGATACTAAGTGTATAACTGGATCATGGGGTTGATTTGCCCTATTTCAACCAGTTACTGAGGCAGCCGTGAAATAACAAGCTACTGCTGCAGTGGTTACCAAAGCATTTATTACTGAAATTTATTACTGAAATAGCTTTATTACTGAAATTTTGCATTGTTGCATGGTATCCAAATCATATGGGCAGCAATGAGAAGCAGTCATGTGCAGGTGTGATGCATAATCATCTCAACAGAACTACTAACCGCCTGTGTTTTGCTGAAATGGTTTCAAATTGGTATATCAGGTAGGGTATTCTTAGCGCACATACAGTAATTTCCCCCAGTTTGGCAAGAACATGATTGCCATTTCACAAGGAGAAAATTAGATTCATGCCTTTGTTTTAGATAAGGTTTTTTTTAATAAAGTGCTCCTGGTTTCTTTCATCTGATGCAGATTATTAAATTAGCCATTTCAAAGATTTGGTTATTTTCTTTGTAAGCAAAGTAAAATTTCTAAGCCAAATGTAGGCACTCTGATCTGAATCTGCAACAGTGGTAGTTCACTCAAAACTACTACTTGGAAAAGGTTAGCTTTTCTGACATCATTAGAGAATTGTGCAGTAGAAGACAAGATGGGGAGTCATGTGTGG
This sequence comes from Zootoca vivipara, assembly GCF_963506605.1. Classification (NCBI taxonomy): domain Eukaryota; kingdom Metazoa; phylum Chordata; class Lepidosauria; order Squamata; family Lacertidae; genus Zootoca; species Zootoca vivipara. The sequence goes on along the minus strand of NC_083282.1, from coordinate 87,903,161 downwards.
ACTGGTAGGTGAGCTCTGAGGTGATATATGTGAAGCAGCTCCATATGCATACTACAGCAGACATTTCATGAGGACTAGAAACTTGATTAAGCTGAAATTTCTAGAAATCTGAAAAATAAGCTGGGTGTGATTTTGTGATTTTCATCCTTGTAGTGAACTAGTGTCACTGGGCAAACCTAGAAAGCACATTTAATGTGATTGTTACTATCATATCTAAAGTGAATACTTTTTGAAGCCATATATGATGAGGATTTAAATTATATGACCTTTCTGCGCCCCTCCCCCCCTTCCCGGTCAGCCTTCCATATAATGTTTTAAAATCTCTGTTTACTGGCTCATATTTTTGTGGTATTCACATACAAAAGATATATATGCTTTGTGATGATGGTATACAGAACCTGACTGTATATGGGCTTGCAAACAAAGGCTTAAACGTGTACCACATGTGCCTACACAGATGTGCTTGGCACCCTCAACATTTAAGGAAAGGTGGTGTGTTCTTTTTCCCTCATGGAAGTTGCCAGTCTACCAATGAAACTGCTAGGGATGTTTTGATATTTTAGGTAATTGGATGGTAATTGCTGAGCAGCCAAAACTGGCAGTTCCAATATTGGAGTATGTAATGTTGCATTCATTAATGGAATACACTGTTCAGTTGCTAACCATAGGACTTTAGATTCATTTGTGATTAGTTCCATCACTCCTTCTAAAGTGAAAGAAGATCCCCCTGGGGAGTATTGAATCACTTCCCAATGTCTCGGTATTGTCAGCATGAGCTTAGTGTAGAATTGTTAGCTTATGGGAGAACTTTCTTCTCTGCCGCCTAAATCCAAATTACATGAATATCCTAATATGGGCCCTGAACAAACAAGATTCCAAGGAAGGATGGCAGAGAGCCTACTGTCAGTTTACTCCTTTCAACAGAATGACCAACGTAGACTAATTTTATGGCTGGACTTTCCAACATATTATGATTTCATCAAATGAGAACTGCAAACGACCAATAGGGGTATCAGAACTGCAGTACCAATTATGGCTAGGTGGGGAGTTTGTTAAACCTGTATGCATATGCCCCCATCTAGGGTCTGCCTGCACACTGTAAGGAATTGAAAGTCATTTTCTATTGAACTCCCTCTTGCAACTGATGGAAGCAAGTTAGAACCTGTAGTTGCACACATCAAATTCTAATGCTAATCCAGATTTCATTGGGAAGGAGCAGATTTCCCTATCCAAATGCAACTTGATCAGCAAGTCTAAACTTCATATCCCATCAGTAAATCTACAATGGATGGGCTGAACAGGTTTCTCTTAAAGCCTCCTTTGCCTTCCTTCTTGTTGCCTTACCTAATTTACAGGACATCTAAACATAACTTGGGTGTCCCATTTTTCCAGTGAGCATGTGCATGTCAACAAATTGAAGTCAACAACATACAGGGATTTTTTCAGAAAACAGCAAGAATGACAAAGCTGATCTAAAAATATTAAATGGCATATTTAAATTGGTTATTTTTATATCTAATGTGCTATGATTTCTGCATCTTAATATTTGTTGAATTGAAATAGTGAGAATCCTGTGCATAGGCATTCCTGTAAGCTTCAACCCTATAAACACCCGATGCTCTAGCAAGTAGGCAGACCTCTCTTACCTATGCCTTTTATGTATATAACAGGTGCTACTACTTTTAAGAGATTGTTTTTACTGCATAATCAAGTCATATATTTTGATAAGCTGTATAAAACTTCTGCGACATTTAAGATTCCCATCCAGCTGCAGTCTTCAGTATTAAGCCAAAAGCTAGCTACTGCCTACAGAACTGGTGGTGGTGAGTGCATGCCTGGTGCAATAGCTATGAGTAGAATGCAATCACTTCCCTTTCCTATTTGACTTTAGAAATTCTGTGCATTTCCTACCACCACCACATTCCTGAATAACACAGTGGTACCTCTGGTTAAGAACTTAATTCATTCCGGAGGTCCGTTCTTAACCTGAAACTGTTCTTAACCTGAGACACCACTTTAGCTAATGGGGGCTCCTGCTGCCGCCGTGCTGCCAGAGCACGATTTCTGTTCTCATCCTGAAGCAAAGTTCTTAACCCGAGGTACTATTTCTGGGTTAGCGGAGTCTGTAACCTGAAGCGTTTGTAACCTGAGGTACCACTATACATGCATGAGCTGTTAGTGGCTTTCTGGTTGAACTGTAATATACATTTGCCGCCTTTGGGGAAAGTAGAAAGTAGAACAAAACAGTAAAAAACAAAACAGGAAAGTACTTCCTGCCTTTCTAGGGGGAAAAAAAGTTTAAGCTCAAATGTTCTAGACTAGGTGTGGGGAACCTTTGACCCTCCAGACGTTGCTGAACTACAAATCCAGCAAGCACAGCCAAAGGCCAAAGATGATGGGAGTTGTAGTTCAGCAACATCTGGAGAGCCAAAGGTTCTGACACCTGGTCTAGACAGTGAGCTGTTTTTATGAGGGATTCTGCTATGTCGGAATACCATCACACAGATCTGAACAAATGCAGGTCACTAAATGGCACTGCAAATGAGTGCTGTGTCCAAGACGGCTTAAACTCTCCTCTTTGATTTTATGCATTTACAGCCACAATGGGATGGCTTTCAGTTTTAGGTGAAATTGAATTCTGTCTTTGATATCAGCTAATTAAAGTTACTGGTCACTTCCCCCTAGGCTATGCCTTCAGCTGCATCAGTGCTTTTTACAACAAATGACACGTATAAAGATAGTCTACTCAATATGAGCCTAGTTTTTGACTGTATTCATGCAATCATGGCCATGTGTAGGTTGCTGAGGCTAGACCCATGAAGAATTCCCTGACTCCCAAGTCATACCATTTGTCAGTTACCTCCACTTCCCCTCAGATGGATGTTTAACAGATGCGCAAACAATTTTGATTTCCTGTATGAGGGTGATCCAACATGCAGTCCGGGGGTCACATGCAGCCCTCAAGGCCATTTTTTGACAGCCTTTGGCAGTGTTCAGGACTTCTTAAAGTGGCTCAAGTAGCTGGCTTTTTTTTTCTTGTTGACATGAGGCGCACAAGAAAACAAACGGCAAAGGCGCTTGTTTCTCTCATCCCCTGCGAGGCCAAATGGGCCAGCTCTCCCCCGCTGCATCCTCTAACCTTGCCCAGGATTGCTCTGTGTATATATAAGAGACAACAAGATAATATATTAATGTGAGAGAGGTATTTTCCCCACACTGATAATGAACAACTGGGTACCTCTACATATATATTTAAGGCTCAGTGAACTTAACAGGATTTGCTTATGAGTAAACACACATAAGTCTTGCAGTGCATTTTCACCGCGCATGGAGTTACAATCCTATTTTGCAGATCACAGCCTAGCACCCTCATTCAGCACATACTAACTCAGGCGTAGGTCCCATTATGCTTATCCTTAAATATACTAATGGAGTATATTAAATAATATTAGCTATATGGCAAATACTTAAGAATATAAAAAATTAATTCAGTGTGCAGCCTCTGGTTTCTGTGTCAAAGTACTCCTGTCGCACACTTTGGAAGGTTGGAACACTCTGTCCCAGATTATGGACCAGAGTAATCTCTGCAGACTTGTGGAGTGGAATGTGAATTGTACAGTTAATATAAGTAATTGTCTAGATTTGTGTTAGTCTGGTGTAATAGCCTTCTATATTAAGATTTGCTACAATTTGAACCTAAGACAATTTTATTTGGGTTGGTGGCTATGGAAAAGGACAGTCCTGCACTCCTTCCTACTGCCCAGTTCAGTAAACTCCATAGCAGATCCCTGCTTGGTGTAATGTGCACCTGAATGACATTTTTTCGTACTTTTGACTTGATTTGTGGCATACCTGCCCAACAGAATGGTCACCACTTAGTATTAAACTTACAAAGACAACTAAAATCTCATGTCAGCAGAAGTAAGTGATTTTACTAGAGCAGCTGCAACTAACAGTTATTGGAATTTGTGAATATAATTCCCATAATTCTGCATACAGTGATTGCCAGCCTTTGAACATTTGCAGGCACTGTAAACTACTTTGCCCCAAAATGTCTGGATGGAGCTGTTTAGTTGGTATGTGGACACTGGCTAGGATAGGATGGAGTCCCCCTTAACAGTAGCAGCTAGCTGTGTCTCCAGGTAGCTGCTTAGTTGGGCACTTGGGGAGCTACCAATACAATTGACATGCAGCTACGGTGCTATCGCTGTTGATTTTCCGTCTTCACCTTCAAGGCCTCAAAGCTTCCTGCCCACAAATAACAGATCAGGGCTGACATCTGCTGCAGCCGCTCTCTCTGCGCACCTGCCCTGGACCGCAGCTCTGCAATTATACTTGTTTTCAAAGCCCCCAGCCCCCATTTCACGAATGGGAGCACAACAAGCCTGCAGGCAATTTGAGACCCCATCTGTTCTGGTGTGTTTTTCTCGTGTGTGGTGCCTGAGGATACAGCTTGTTTGTTTTTCTCTGTTCCGCTATTATCCCGTAATATGTGTACGTTGCTGTGACAATGTACAAGTATGGGCAGTAACAGGAGAAAAGAGGGCAGAAAAATCAAGCCAAGTACACAGGATGTTGGGATTTTATGTTTGGCTGTCTATAGGCTGCTCTAGAATCATGTCTCTCTTCTCAGTATTTGCTCCTCTGTTGCTCTTGGGTTCTTAGGCGATTTTATCTCCCTAAAGCTGGATCCCTGCCTCCAGTAGTGTTTTTCTTGCACTTCCCTTATATGGGGTCTTCAGTGGTCTCCTAGTCAAGAGACTAAAAAGGTCTACATCATCTTCACTTCAGCAATTCTGCATCAGGTGATTCCAGACCACCCACTGCAGCCCTCATTCTTAAAATGTAACATTTGAGTTACTTTCATGAGAAGAAGGGTTTGATACTACATAAAAACACAGTAAACTAGTACGAGCCCTTGTATCCATGGGCTGGGTGGGTGGTTTTTTATGATGAAATACATGTGGTTCAGAATTGTTAATGCCAAATAACCCTCGGGACCTTATGAAGAAAGGCAGGCAAGAAATTGAATTAATACCTCACTTTGTATGCATAAGCGGGGAAGCCCATAGTGTGTTGTCACTCTGTGAAATTCCTCACAACTCTTCCACCCTTCACAGCCAGAAGGGATCTTGCTGGCATGGTCAGTTACCTGGAGGTTAAAATGAATGAGTGAGAATCCCATGATGAAAAACTAAGTTCTTAGTTACTTCAACTCCCAATTGCTTTGGTAGATTTGTTAATGTTACAGCTGAAGCAAACAGAAAGCTTGCTACTGTGCGGCAAATGCCTCCTGTTGTGTCTAATCATTTGCATAGCAGCTATTGCAGATATGCCAGTATTTTTCAAGCTGTCAGTGTTCAACTGCTAAAATGGAAAAAAAAAATAAGAGGTTAGATCCTGTTAACTTTTCAGATGTAAAACCGACCACTTAAACTAAAGGCAGGTTTCAGTAGCAAAAAATTACCATAGCCATTTGAAAAAAATAAAGTCTTAATCCTGCATTTCCAGAGAGAATTTACTGCAGCCCTTGGGAGGCTCTGTGCCTCTTCTATAGAGAACACCCGTTATATACAAAAGAGCATCTCAGGATCTTTTGTTTATAAGAAGGCAAGCTCAAAAGCAGTTCCTGAAGGTGATCTATTTTTCCTATACTGTATATGGTATACCTAACATTTTCTGTATATGTTTTATAACTTGGAATCACAGAGCTGCAGAGTTGGAAGGGACCTCAAGGGTCATCTAGTCCAACCCCCTGCAATGCAGTAATTCTGATCATAGCTGTCCCTCAGTTGGCTCAAACCACCAATCTTCTGGTTAACAGTCAGACACACTGAGCCATTGTGCCATTCTTCAAACCAGTTTGCGTAAGAGCAGAGTTATGTTTCAATGAGACCCTATGCCAAACATCTACTTCTCCCACACCAGACATCAGAGGTGTCTAGTTTATATGCTACTTTCCCACAGTAAGCTGTCCAAAGTGACTCCCTGTATTACTCAATTATAAAAATGCAAGACATTTTTTGTCAGGAGTGCATTGTCCACATGATTTAAGGTGTATCAACAATAAGGTACATAAAACTTGATTTAAAAATAAAAAGAGCTGGGCTTTTCAGAATGCTGCAGTTTATGCCAAATGTTAAATTCTGAGCTTTCCAGAATTTGTAAGTACATAGAGTCCTGTGTTTGCTCTATGCTATTGCCAGATTCTAATTTATTGCAAAAACTAGTGATAAAAAGCAGGGTGATCAGATTCCTCAAAGGAATCCTCGTGGAGGAGTATCCCTGGGGATAAGGTGAATACTTAAGTGATTTGTGTAGATTAGGAAAAGAGACTACTAGGAGTTCGAACGTGGCAGCTACAATTGGCTTTGAAGCATGGAGGGGACAGGGATTTGGGAAGAGCAAATTATGCACAAGTAAGGAAAGGAAAACTTGAGTAACTGGGATGAACACATCAGATGTTGCATCTCCAATCTTAAGAAGCCTAATTGCAAAGAGTGAACAAGTTATCTCTTTCTGAATCTATTGGTGTGCTAAATCAAAAATATTGTGCGAAACTAAACTTTAATAGGTGTAAAAAGTCACCATTATAGTATAATGAAGTACAGATTTTTATTGTCTCCATATGAAACGTAACTTGCAAGTTTTGAAACTCTAAATTAAAATTATTTAAATGCTAAAGATTTGACTTTTAACATGGAACCACAGGCATTAGAATTTGTCTTTCTAGCAATCTGGTTTTATTGGACCACTGTTCTGCCATGTGGGTATTTAGTATGGGATGCCATGGTCAGAGTGCTAACTCAGTGTTAAAGGTTTGTGCTGTGCTGCTGCCACAAGTCAACCTTGGAACACACATAGTTGTGTGTGTAACTCTATGGGTTGTATCCAGTTGCTGTCCTTACACAAAAGCTTTTACTGCTAAAGAAAGGCAAGGTAACAATCTTAGATTACAAAACTTTTCTGTGGTTAAATATTCCTTTCTGAAAAGCAAGTTCTGTATAATTTTCCAGAAGTATAAACATTATAGTATAAACATCAAGATTATTGTGCTTATCTCCTACTGCTCTTGAACCTCTATAAAGAACTATTTATAGTAAGGGCACAGTACTCTCTTCAACAGGAGTATTTATTCACTTATTTCAACTAAACCACTTGAAATAGCCTAATCGCGAATGCAAACATTTCCAGGCTCTTCATTTCCAGGTCTTTTCTCAATCTGGCAATAAGTGCCATGCCATTCACAGTGCTATCATACATATAGACACACCAACTAGATCAAGTGGACAGAACATTAGCTCTCCATGGGTATTTTGAATCATCTTATGTGGTTGGACTCTAATCCCATCCAGTATGCAAATCATTAATGAATGCAACTCCTACTGTAGTAGTTTAAATGAACTCATTTGCTCAAGATAGCAGCACTTTGCTGCCTGCAGAGGCAGCAGCAACAAAAGCCACAAAGATTGTTTATCTTGGAATAACCAAAGCACATTGCTGTATGCTGCGTTACAGAAAGAACACACTAAATGTGAGTACATGATACCTCATGAATTTCTAGAAGAGCAGATCTCTCATGCAAAATATTACTTCAGAGATCATATTTAAATACATCTAATGAGAATAGGTTTTAGATGTCTGTTTAGAAATTTTTAGCAAGTATGGGTTTCAGCTACCAAAATTATGGCCTATATTTTAAGATGCTACTTTAAAAATGATTACTGAAAACTGCGTAATAACGAACAGTTCACACTACATTCCTCTTGTTAACGAGTGTTATACTGTTCCTCATTCCAGCCATTGTCCAGATCTATTCCATTGTTAATACAGGTTATTTTTCTTTTGAATGTGAGTTTTTGCACGTGCATCTATAGAGCTAGATTCCTTAGTTTCTATAGTATAAATAGAACTAAACCTTGCAATTTCATTTTAAGGCAAGTGTTTGTTTTCAAGGGAGGCACTTGTTTACAGAAAACACTTGTGAATATCATAATACGTTATAATCCTACAAGTTTCTTAATGAGCATGTGTTGAAATGCTAGGAAAGTTGTGGCCACACATATACAGGTAGGAATGAAAGCTGATGTTACAAGCAGAATTCTAAAGTGTTTCAGGTGAAATGCTAGGGGAGAGATGCAATAAAATCATCTTTGTTTAGTCAGATGCTATTCTAATGAGTGCTCTTCTGAAACGTTCAGCTTAAATATTTGGTTTGATGTACTGTGGTGTTGTGGCCATTACTTCCCACTGATAATTCAGCATATCTGATACATGTATAATAAATGTTAGAATTGTTTGCATGGTTTAGAAAGTGCATATTCTTTCTTTTCTTTAAAAAACCCAGCTTGTATGCCTGAGCCTTATACTTGCTGTTTTGTATATGTGTTAGCTTAACGTTAGCTCATGTGTGCAATCTTTGAAGATGGATCTACTTTGGTTTTAAAAGTGTGAAAAACACGTACAGTATTTGAAGTAGCTTTCTTTTTTATATGTTTTCTCTCCTTATGAGATTGTACCCTTTCCTGTTGGTAAACTTTGGGCATGATTCATTTGCATCATGGGCACAGCCCATCTCTCCCTGTGTCTTGCAAGTTTATTGTGTCAAATCAATTTGTATAAAAATAAGGCACCTTCTTCATAAAACCAATATAAGTTTCTATCACTTCTCTAAGATAGCTTTAAACAAGAAATGTTGTTTATCCTTAATCTAGCCTAAATTGATCTTCTTTCATCTCTTTATTTTCATTAAAAGAATTAAGCACATGTTTGGCTTGCTGAATCATGTCTGTTGTTGAATCTTTGCAGCACCTGTTGAAAAAATATAATTTGTTGTGTTTTGTTCCTGTTAACAGCACAGAAAGAGGAACGTAAGAATGAGGATAAGCCAGCTGAATCTTCAGTAGCATCAAAGAAAATGGTTGTGTCAACTACTGCAGCGTCTCAACCCGCTTCTGCAGTGTCTGCCCAAAGCAGAAATCTACCCTTAAAGAAACCCTCTACATTTACTAGTTCTAAGCATCCAATTAAATACTCTGCTGCAGGTTTCAAAGGGGTGATACCTAAGAAGTCTTCAACTGGTCCACCTACATCAAGCAATGTGTCATTACCAAAGCCTTCACCTTTGTCCTATGGTACATCCTCAGTTTCTAAAAAAACAATTTCCTCTTCAAACTTTGGTGGAGGACTCAGGAAGCCCATGGTGTCCTCTGCTTCTTCAACAACTTCCTCAGCTACACAAGCAAAATCTGCAAGTGCTAGTCAATCACAGCCTAACTCTCAAATTCGCCAAAATATACGGAGATCCCTTAAGGAGATATTGTGGAAAAGGTAGGAACTAAGTATACTTGCTCTGTGCAAATAAACTGTATAGTTTAGGATAATGATTAGTTATAATGCTGAGTGAACAGTGATATCCATCTCTTCTCACCTTTCACAGCACTTTAGATATAATGTATCTGAAATAAGTTTAGTGCTAAAATACAAGTGGTACCTCGGTTTATGAACACAATTGGTTCCGGACATCTGTCATTAACTGAAGCGAACTTTCCCATTGAAAGTAATGGAAAGTGGATTAATCTATTCCAGGCGGTCCGCGGAGTACATAAACTGAAGCGAACTTTCCCATTGAAAGTCATGGAAAGTGGATTAATCCGTTCCAGACGGGTCCACGGAGTACTCAACCTGAAGCGTACTTAACCCGAAGCATGGGTGTAATTGGTTCCAGAAGTCTGTTCATAAACTGAAGCGTTCATAAACTGAAGCGAACTTTCCCATTGAAAGTAATGGAAAGTGAATTAATCCGTTCCAGATGGGTCCGCGGCGTTCGTAAACCGAAAATTCGTAAACCGAGGTGTTCATAAACTGAGGTTCCACTGTATTTGTGACTTTTTGACTGAGAAGGAAACTAGATTTTAAAAAACGTGGTATTTGCAAAACAGATAAGCCGTGTCCAATATAAATACGTGTGCTTATCACCAGTTTTCCCAAACTATCATCAGTACTTTAAGCAGCACAACAATACTGCTGAGTACATGATATTCAGAGGATGTTGAAGCAGTGAATAGTAGGAATCAAAGAAGGAAAATTCATCCTTGAATTAAGTAGGCCATTTTTGAGACTTAAGTCATAGAAGATTCTTCCTGCACATGGGTAGATCAAGCTACTTAGCAGTACTGTCATTTTTGACTCCCTTTTCTTTATTTCCTAACTCTTTTCTTTTGGCAGAGTAAATGATAGTGATGATCTGGCTATGACAGAGAGTGAGGTGGGAAAGATTGCACTGAACATTGAAAAGGAGATGTTTAATTTATTCCAGGCTACAGATAATCGGTATAAGAGTAAATATCGCAGCATTATGTTCAATCTCAAGGACCCTAAAAATCAGGTTTGTATTAAAGTGAATCAACAGCCTTTTTTAAAAAAAAAAAGCAGACAGCCTTTGATCTGACTGCATCATTTATTGTTTTATAGCTCTTTTTGTAAACTGCTTTGAGTTTTCTTTACAATCAAGAGGACTGTAACTTTTATTGGGAGCTTTGGAAGCATGAATGGCTAAAACTAACAAGCTTGGGGCTTTTTGGTTTAGAAAAGAGGCAAGGGAATGTGATATAAAATTATGCATGTGGAGAAAATGCCTGTGGAACTCTCAATCCCATTCCTGATACAGACATGCTTCAAATTATGTTATATACTCTTAATTTTTTGCTAACCTAGCAATTTTTTTTAAAATGTATTTTAAAATTTTCATTCTATTTACACTTAAGACCAGGGGTCAGCAACCTTTTTCAGCAGTGTGCCGGTCCACTGTCCCTCAGACCATGTGGTGGGCTGGACTATATTTTGGAAAAATAAAATATGAATGAATTCCTATGCCCCAGAAATAACCCAGAGATGCATTTTCAATAAAAGGACACATTCTACTCGTGTAAAAACACCCTGATTCCTGGATCGTCCCCTGGGCATTAGGTTGCCTACCCCTGCTTAAGACCTTTTAGAAGGAATTAATGAACTGGATGACAGCATTTACTTGCCTATTGGAAGATTCTCATTTGCTAGTTGTGTAAGTAGTTACTGCTCACCTCGAATCGCTCCTCTCTCTTTAGGGACTTTTCCATCGTGTTCTTAGGGAAGACCTTCCTTTGTCAAGGCTAGTAAGAATGAAGCCAGAAGAACTCTTATCCAAAGAGCTATCTACATGGAAAGAAAGGCCAGCCAAAGCAGTAAGCAATAAAATTTTGTGGTGTTTATTATGTAAGGATGGTTGATGAGCAATTCCAGCTGATGTGGTAATTGACTACAGAGTAATGATTAAAGTCTAGTTCACTGACTTTGTGTGTGTGTACAAATAACATTATTGTTTTCATAGGTAATGGCAGCTAAACGTAAAACTTTTGAAAACAAGAAATCTGCTGTAAAACAAGAACCCATCCCAGATGCTAACATGGAAGATTCTCCACCAGTGTCTGATTCAGATGTAAGTATAAACCACTTAAGGCACTGATTTATAATTAATTACATAGACCATTCACCAAAATTCAATTCTTTACATGAAGATATTGTATAATATAAAATGTCATGTTTTATGATCTCTAGTTTATCTGCTTGCTTGCTTTTTTATTTTAGAGGGCACAATCCAGTAATGCTCTGAAGCAGCTTATACATGCACTGCACAATTCCCGCAGGAGTCTGTACAGTGGTACCTCTACAAATGTTTCTACTTACGAATGGAGCTCCGTCCGCCATCTTGGATGCGGTTTAGATAGGATTTTTTCTACTTATGAATTTTTAGCTAGGGTTGCTTCTACTTACGAATTTTTTCTTCCAATGCATTGCTATGGGATTCGACTTACAATTTTTTTCGACTTACGAATGTGCGTTCGGAACGCATTAAATTCGTAAGTAGAGGTACCACTGTACTTATTTTGGGGTACATGTACACAGTATTATTGTTTATTCTTATTTATTTATTAAATTTGTATACAGTGGTGCCTCGCTTAACGAATGCCCTGCTTAATGAAATTTCCGCTTAACGAAA